>NW_003555901.1:0-1444 GCF_000090795.2 Amphimedon queenslandica | reverse complement strand
TTATGGTCAGTTATTGTCACTAGTTACATATTCTGTGAATTTTGTGTTTGAATGAGATTATGTGATAATGAGACATAGGAGTGATTAATATTACTATTATAATAACTGTTAATAATACACTCATTCACTTGTTAATACTGTAGGACCAACAGTTGTTTGATGCAGCTTGGAGGGGAGACATAGAAGGAATGAGGTCTGCCCTCTCTAATGGGGCAGATATTAATTGGCATCATCCTATGGTAAGTGTATGATGTAGTGACTAGTGTATTAGTATGACTTGTATAATTTAATAGTACCTGCAGTTTAGTAATAAATCAGTTTATTATATTAATATAGTGTAATTACCGTATTTCCTCATGGAAGCACCTAGGCATTTATTCTTATAGAGACCCGTTTGCTGGGTGTTTAAATGAAGTAGGTGTTTATATGAGGATAGACATTTAAATTCATTGCCGAGGAGTCTTCTTCTATGAGCTTCCTTCTCAGCTACAACTGCTATGTTGCCTGTAGTGTGTGCCAGTAACCACGTGGGCAAAGTGGGTCTGGCATAGGCATCTAAACGAGCATGGGCATTTATTGTCAATGTTTTATGCTGTCTCTAGGCGTTTATACAGGTACAGGCATTTATTGGGAGTAGGTGTTTCCATGAGGAAATATGGTATGTTCCTCAAACACAGTATCCTATTGATGACACTCATAGTCCCTTCTTTCTGGTGGTGTGTGTTTATTAAAAAATCAGTCCTTATTACATGTATCTTTATTGCATTTTATTCATTTCTATTGTGAAGGATAGCACACAACATAACAATGTTGGTATAAAATACATTGTAGTTATATACCATACATTATAACTAATTCTTCAGTCATTGAATTATTATGCTTGCATTATTAGTTACTGGTTGAAAATACTGTGATTTTATAAGAACTGTATAATAATGGTGTAATAAACTTGATTTTATTTATCATTTTGTATGTACTTTATTTGTTGTGTTTGTTTCTTATAGGATAACCACACTCCATTACATGCATCAGCTGACTATAACAAGACTGAGTCTATCCAGTGGTTACTCAGTAAAGGTGCTGCTATTGACCCTAGAGATGATGTGAGTTGTATATTGAATGATACACACATTATTACAACATGATGTAATGTAGTACATGCTAGTTGATAATAAACCAGTTCCAATACATGTTTTTCTTTATATTTATTTGTGTGATATTCCAATATTGTTTATGTATTAGTTTACCTTGCACGTTGTAATTTTTAATAAAATTTTGTTGTACACATTTTTGTGAGGAGTATACTGTGCCATCATGAATTATATGTATAGTACATATATTTGAATTATGTGTAAACATGTACATAATACATGTACAAGTAGTATGATCTTTTGATATTATTTTGTGTATAATTACTTTTAGTTTAGAGTGTGTTTTATTCATT
>NW_003555900.1:0-1444 GCF_000090795.2 Amphimedon queenslandica | reverse complement strand
AAAAATGGTTGGAATGCTTTTATGAGAGCTTGGTGAAAATGGCCACACTCAAATAGTCGAACTGTTGCTGAAGGAACAAGTTGATCCTGAAGTTCAAAACAAAGATGGAGCAGATGCTTTTATGATGGCTTGTGAAAATGGTCATGCTAAAATAGTTGAACTCATGCTAAAGGAACAAGTTGATCCTAATATACAAATGAATAATGGAGCAAATGCTTTTATGTTGGCTTGCCAAAATGGTCACACTCAAATAGTGGAACTGTTGCTGAAGGAACAAGTTGATCCTAATGTTCAAAGAAAAAGTGGAGGAAATTCTTTTATGGCTGCTTGTAATAATGGCCACACTGAAATAGTTGAAGTGTTGCTAAAGGAACAAGTTGATCCTAATGTTCAAAAGAATGATGGTTCGAATGCTTTTATGCTGGCTTGTCAAAATGGCCACACTCAAGTAGTTGAACTGTTGCTGAAGGAACAAATTAATCCTAACGTTAAAAAAAATGATGGTTGGAATGCTTTTATGTTGGCTTGTCAAAATGGTCACATTCAAACAGTTGAACTGTTGCTGAAGGAAAAAGTTGATCCTAATGTTCAAAGAAAAAGTGGACTGAATGCTTTTATGTTAGCATGTCAAAATGGCCACACTCAAGTAGTTGAACTGTTGCTGAAGGAACAAATTAATCCTAACGTTCAAAAAAATGATGGTTGGAATGCTTTTATGTTGGCTTGTCAAAATGGTCACACTCAAATAGTTGAACTGTTGCTGAAAGAACAAGTTGATCCTAATGTTCAAAACAAAAAGGGTCATACTCCTTTGATGATTGCCAGTTCTAAAGGACATTATGAAATTGTTAAGTTATTGTCAGAATGGAAAGCTGATCCAACTATTGAATCTAATATAGGTGAAACTGTATTTTCTTTCACCAAGACTTATGAAATAGCTGCATTACTTAGAACTTATGCTGCAACGTTGATGCCTAAAGGAACTTTTTCCAGTGAGGGTCAGTCCAGTGGATATAATACAATGTCTGATGTTAGTAGTACTGGAACTTTTTCTTCTTTTTTATCTTTTACTTCAGAGCCAGAGGGTAAGAAGTAGTGATTTTGAAGTAGCTATCTAGATAACAAAAATTTTTATTTCCTTCAAATTCCACTTATAATGTTATATTTTTATTTTATTCCTAGCTAGATAGTATAAAAAACTGTTCAAAGACTTTTGTAGTTTTTCTTTTTCAAGTTATGTTTTTCTTATCTCTGGTACTAGACTACTTGCAACTATTTAGACATTACGCTAAATTTGTGTACAGTCACAGTATTGTATCACGTGCGCGCTGCAATGGTGGATGGTCCTGGTGTATTTAAATGGATAACATTTCAAGAGATACTGTTTCTCTTCATATCTTGTTCAGTATTAGCGTTCCTGTTAAGATCGCAGGATAGCCTAGAG
>NW_003555899.1:0-1444 GCF_000090795.2 Amphimedon queenslandica | reverse complement strand
CCTGGTTGAGGTTTCATGACGTCACATACCAGAGTATCATGAATAAAGTCCTCTTTACTGTCCAGGAATGGGAAACCATTCAAATGAATGTGACCATCATAACTGAACCGACACCATTAAGAAACAATAACTCGTTATATGTGTGGGCGTGGGAAAATGAAAAATCACTTAAAAATTGCTAACCATCATTATTATAAATAGTATTCATGTACATGTACATCTTCATTAGTATTATTAATACTCTTATTTTATTATTATTATTATTATTATTATTATTATTATTATTATTATTATTTTAAAGGATACATTCCATCTTTAACAATGGCGTCTCCCACCCATTTACTGATCATCACAGCCACCATTATCGGTACTATGTAGCTCAGGCCTCCTGTCAACTCAAACATAATGACCACAAGAGATACTGTCATTCTAGTGACTCCGCCCAGAGCAGCTGCTGCTCCTATCATAGCGTACAGCCCAGGAGTGACACAGGCTTCATGAGGGGAACAGAATAATTTAAAGAACCAAGAATCCTTATATATACTATAGGGGGAGGGGCAGTAATAATAATTAATAATAATTAATTATAATAAATAATAATAATAGTAATAGTAATGATAATAATAAGTAAAAATTAAGTTTTCTTACAAAGCAATTTGTTCCATTCCTATTCCAATCACTCTTCCAACACACGCCCCCACAAACATTGACGGGATGAATAGACCAGCTGGTACCTTTAAATTGAATTTTAAAATAAAATTTAAATTAAAATATTATAGAACCTTCATTCCGAATGTGAATATAGTGAGTATGGCCTTAGCAACCATCGCTAGGGAGAGGAGGAGCATCGCCTCGTATACTTTAGAGGTGGCTTGATTGTCGTGATACTCATCCAACAGGTTGTAGGTATAGGAGCGATTGTATTCACTGGAAATAGAAATTATCATAAAAATACAGTATACATATGTAGTCTCTCTTTAAAAATTCATAAAAAATCTGAATTTGATCAGAATCAGCTCAAACTTTCTACGCAACATAAGTACATGTATATGTATCAGGAAATGTAATAAAAATGAAGAATTCTCTTCTTTTCATTTTTGGTGAAATTTGACCCATGACCCTGTACTATAGTACAGGGACTTTGGCCCGATTTTGGAGCAACTTTAAAAATTCATAAAAAATCCAAATTTAATTGGAATCAGCTCAAACTTTCTACGTAACATAAGAACATGTATATGCATCAAAATACGTTATAAAAATGGAGAATTATCTCCTCTCCATTTTTGGTGAAATTTAGCCCAAAGGAGGCTACACTGCACGTACATGTACACATTAATCATAACATCATACCACAGTAAGTCATTATTATCTTCAGGTCCACACTGAGAGAAGAGTTTCTTAATCACTTCACTAGCATTGTCCCTCGTGTATATATTCGGGTAAG
>NW_003555898.1:0-1445 GCF_000090795.2 Amphimedon queenslandica | reverse complement strand
CAAAAATTGGCTCCAAAATCACCTCCAATTTTTGTTACATCTTCTGATACATATTGATGTCCTTATACTGTGTAGAAAGTTTGAGCTGATTCCGACTTAAATTTTTTATGTTATGGCCATTAAAAAAACAAGCCAAATTCAGAAAAGTATACCCTGTACTATAGCCCATGGTTTTTTCTAAAAAATGGCTCCAAAATCACCCCCACTTTTTATTGAATTTTCTGATACATATTGATGTCCTTATACTGTGTAGAAAGTTTGAGCTGATTCCGACAGATATTTTTTGAGTTGTGAGCATTTTAGAAAACAAGCCAATTTTTGAAAAATAGCAAAGGCTATAGCCCATGGTTTTTTCCAAAAAATGGCTCCAAAATCACCCCCAATTTTTATTACATTTTTTGATACATATTGTTGTACTTATGCTCTGTAGAAAGTTTGAGCTGATTCTGACAAATATTTTTTGAGTTATGGGCATTTTTAAAAAACTAGCAATTTTTGAAAAATAGCAAAGGCTATAGCCCAAGGTTTTTCCAAAAATTGGCTCCAAAATCACCTGCAATTTTTATTACGTTTTCTAATACATACTAATGTACTTATGCTATGTAGAACGTTTGAGCTGTTTTCGAGTTATGAGCATTTTTAAAAACTAGCAAACTTTTGAAAAAGGAATGGACTATATATGTATGCATCTATACTATTATACACATACATTGTGTATGTTTTTTGTATATACGACCAATGTTTTTTCCCAAAAGTTGGCTGATTTCAACAAAATAAATTTTTTACCCTATTTATTTATTATGGTAATAAGTACTAGTACATGCATTATTAGTTTCTCTTTTGTCTAGTGGTAAACATTGGCATTGGAATATCTCTACTCCTTCAAGGGAACATTGCATTGATAATTTATATCATTCTTGTGATATTGTATCTGATGATTCAAGTTGGAGTCTTTGTTGCAACAACAGCCTTTGCATATCGTTATGGTAATGGAGAAGGTAAGTTTATTACAATAAATATTGCAAGAACTCACACAGTGTTATTAAGTACATGCACATGTATTAATTTGTAAAAGAACGCTTAGATTAAATACTTTTCCATTATTATTAGATAAAAAGGAGTTGCTGCATAGTCTCTTCAAATATATGTATTATTTTAAGAAGGATCCATTAGACACAGGTTTCCCAATGGAAGCAAAGATCTGTGAAGATCCAGAAGAAGAGAAATTGGTCAAAAGCAACGAAGTCTCTGAGACTGAACTGAAGGTAGGCTTGACTCCTTACTGTATAGCTTCAAATTTTGTAAAAACAAAAATTGTCAAAATCTTAATTTCTTGTTGAAATTATTTTTTTGTTATATTTATTTTAAATCCAGCAATCCGCATACTAACCACATGCAGCAAAAATTTTGTCAGGCAAAAATTCTTGATAAATTTGACAATTTTT
>NW_003555897.1:0-1445 GCF_000090795.2 Amphimedon queenslandica | reverse complement strand
TGTTAATTTGTAGGCGACTCCACCAGTTGAGGCAGTTATTCTTGTTCTCTCCTTCATCTGGTCTCTACTCTTGTCCTCTTCCTATGACTGATGGAGGAGCTAGACTAATTGAAGTGAGCAGACATTACACACAAATGCACATTATACTTAATGCATTACATACACATTTAGATGTACATGTACATGCACTTACTGATTGTCTGGTGCATACTTCTTGTTGGCGTTGCCCAGCTTTGCGTAGGCGAGGACTAGGTACTCGGTTTGTCTGTCTGTGTTTCATTCATTCATTCTGTGTGCTATATTTTGTCTTTGAGAATGTATATCTTTACAATCGCGTGCTCTAAACCTGTGAGAGCTTCTCTTCTGTTAGGAAAAGTCTTGCTTTACTGCCTTGAGATGTTTAGAGAGCAGCTCTAGCTAGTAGAAGCTTTTTATCTCACGAGAAAATGCCCAGCAATAGCGGTAGTACTCTGGAGGTAAATGAGACTCTTTTCCAGTAGATCAAGACTAGTTATTGTTTTAATATGTGTGGGACTCTTTAAATCTTTCTTGTTGGTGAGTTACAGCTTCTTGAATTTCAACCCGAGTAAACTGTAGGCAGTCAAAAGGTCTTAAACTCTCTCAAATCACTCAATTTACATCTAGGCAACAGTATTTGTGCCATTATAATGTCATATAGCACTTATAAGAAGAGAAAAATCTGAAACTTCCTTCTTGTTGCAGCTAGGGTTGCTGCCATCATATAATTAATTAATAGTTGATGATGTCATGCCACACCTCCATTTTGGGAGTAGCTGGATTAGCTTGCATGCTGCTACTTCTGCAGGTAGTCTGGTAGATCAATAGAAGCTTGCTGCTATCCCTCAGGAGTACACTTGTTATATACAGTACAAGCCAATAAAAACTTCGCGTTCCGTTTACGTTGAACGGCCGTTGGGCGTTTCAACGCTATATAAAAAACGTTTACTTCCGTTTATGGTCCGTTTTTCCATCGAGCACGTTTTTATGTTGGCTCAACGTTTTGTCCTTGCCTCCTTGGTTTTCTCGAGTTTTCTTTACTCCACAGATACTACTATGCTCGTTCTTGACTGCCGCTCTGGAGATACTACTGTCATATCAGTTCAGTGTGGACCTCAACTCAAAGAGACGCTGTGTGAAGTACTCGTCTCGTCTGAGGACGGGCCACCAGGCTCGGTGTAGTCTCCATTTATTGTGTGATAAGCATTAGTTATCAGTATCATTACTATATTTCTATCATTATTCTACTCTTACTTTCAAAAAACTTGTATTATATATTATTTTTTTATTTTATAAAAGATTCAAGCGTCATGCATTTTGATCTTGGTACTAGCAGGTCTATAATTACATGATTTTATTTTATAAATGATAATAATATAATAGCTGCTTCTTTGCTTGACAGAGCACTCTTTCTTGTGACTACTTCT
>NW_003555896.1:0-1445 GCF_000090795.2 Amphimedon queenslandica | reverse complement strand
TTAGCATCTGAAGCTCTATTCAAAGAAAGAGTAAGCACAAAAAAATTGCCTAGATATTTAAAAGAGACTGAGATAGTTTGGTTGCTCTTGATTCCCCAGTGCTGCCTGAAAATTTTTCGAAGAGGCTAAATCACAAACTTTGAGCAACTGTAACTCGCAAACAAAAAAGAGATTAGAAAATCCCCACATATTTTTTAATCTAGGTACTTTTCTCTACCTATCAATGCTAATCTTGACCAAATAGAGTGAAATACGAAGATTTGGCTAGGAAAAGTGGTCTATTCTTGAAAAATTCAGCTTTTGCTACCACGGATTGCTATGAAAATACAACTGACAGAGCAAAATAAATTATCTTTTTCTCAAAGCTTAAAAAGAATTATAAGTCAGGAGAGCTCAGTAAAAAAGATATTGACTAGGAATTAACAGGAATTTTTGTGACAGAATGACAGACAGACAGACAGAACGAGAGCACTCAGTGCATACCCTCGCCACAATCTGTGTAACAATTTTAATAATTTAAGAGAAAAATAATTACTGAAAGTTTTGAGACAAAAAAGAAGCTTCAGCATGTAAAAATTTAGTGAATGTTTTGAGACAGAGAATTTTTTGTTTTTTAGACAGAGAAGAAGCTCCAGCATGCTTGCTGCACTGCTCCATGCTAGCTAGCTGCAGCAATGTAAAGGTGTGGCTGCAATGAAGGTGTGGCTCAATCAAGCCATGCTCCACCCGCACACACAGTGATGGAGTAATGGTGGGCTAAGTGGTCAAGAATGCTTTAGTTTTTCTCGACTTTTAAACAGTTTAGCATACAATTGTTAGGCTCTATTTGTTGCATACAAACGTCTATTAAGTCCCTGATGTTTAAAGACTCTGTCCGCTACTTCTGGAGAAGAGAGCCTCGCCACAAGGTATGAATGTTTGGGCTCTCATATCTTGAAAACGAAGATGATTGGAGCAATTTCTTACATTAAAATAAAAGATAAAGTTTTGTTCTATTGCTTCATTAGTTTTTTGCTATGATTCCTTTCAGGATGAGAGAGTTGTGCGAGTGCCGACCTAAGTTCAGCAACTTTGTTAGCTTTTGCTCCGGCGGAAAAGATAAATGAAGCAGTAGGCTGATAGGAACAAACTTTTCCTAGCTCTAGTGTTGATTATAAGACTCTTAAGAACTCAAATAGAAAGCAGCAGAGGCTTGAAAACAGATTTGGCTTGGACACACACACTGACAGGACGACTGCTTTACCCTCGCTTCCACGCCTACGCGTGGGCTCGGGTAACGAGTGCACTATAGCACATGCCCTCGCCACAATCAGTGTAACATAACTGCAGTATATTGCTCTTGTAGATACGATTATTAACAATCAAAAGATCAACCAACAACAGAATCAAACATTTATATAGTAAGACACAAATTATGAAATAGTTTCACATAACACCGTCAAATA
>NW_003555895.1:0-1445 GCF_000090795.2 Amphimedon queenslandica | reverse complement strand
ACTCTACATATCATTAACAACAAGTAGATAAAAAACATTAAAAATAGAAAAGTAGTAGGATTAAATTGGAAAAAAGCCTAGGAAACAAGAGGGTACTTGCAAAGTGATGTGATAACAAATCATACACCACTGCATAAAGGATATTACCCAAAAGCATTGTAATTATCCACACAGACTACTACATGATAACTATGAAGCCATGTCTTCCATGCAGTGGTGTAGGATTTGTTATCACACCACTTTGCAAGTACCCTCTCTTGTTTCCTTACTTTTTTTCCAATTTAATCCTACAACTTTTCCATTTTTCTACCACGCCTAGTTGCAATTGACCAATCAGATTGCTTGATTTTAGGTTCATAAATAACTTATTTACCACTGGGAGATATAATAAGTAATTTCCCGGGCAATAGGAGGTTGATAAGTAATTTCTCCGGACAGTCGGAGGTTAATAAGTGGCCCGGGAAGTTAATAAGTTTCACCGGGAAATTACTTATTAACCTCCTGCTTAAAATAGGCGTGCTGTTCAGTAGTGCTAAGTGTTGCTAAGTAAACTAGTTGTTTATTTTCAGTAGTACATGGTAGAAGTTAGTTATACAACTCTGTGTCGGTATGGCCTTATTATACTTCACCTCGTTGTATACTAGCCTATACTTAATGTTTTTTATTTACTTGTTTCCATTCTTTTTTCTTAAATTAATAAATTACTTTCTGTTATGTGGTTAGGTTAATCATTTCATGCTAATCATGTGCGCATAAATTAAAATGGCGTCAAACCACAAACCCACAGCGGTGCTGCAGCTGGAATTTGTCTTCCATTGTTCTCTAGCTCTGTCCTTGCTTCTTTTAGAGGCCACATGTCCAGTCCTTGACCCAAGCACAAAGGAATGATGTAAAAGCCATCTTGAGCAGTTCTCTGGCTTAAAAGATTTCCGTTTTGATAGAAGAAGATGAAAGAACAAGAAGAAGAAAAAGTCTGAAGAATTTTGCAGAAATTTGAATTTGGGCCTATTCTCCAGAAATGCTCCCGCTATATTACAGGCCACTTTAAAGGTGCCAGGAGAATCGCTCAGTGAAGGAGAGCTCATTTAAGCCATTTATAAGGCTGTACAACGTAAGATAAAAGAGTTATAAGTGTTTGAAAATCATAAAAGGGGATCAGTGCCATCTTGAAAAACCAGCCTCAATCCTACATATAGGCTACCACCTATATAATAATTATATTTCAGAAGGCTCAGTCTCACATATCAAGTTATCAACTGTGTTTGGCCAGTTTTCTTAACTAACTTACAGCTAATTTGTAGTTAAATAACTAATTTTAATAACTTTTGGTCTGCCCATCCGCCCACTTGCCTCACTATATAACCCCCTGCTTCAGCCATCTTCCTTGGCCTTTTTTTTAGCTCTCTTACAGAAGCACGTGCAAATATGTCTCTAAAAGACATCTT
>NW_003555894.1:0-1445 GCF_000090795.2 Amphimedon queenslandica | reverse complement strand
TGCTAGTCATTGTTTGTCAGTAATTGCTGGTCCCTTGTTTCATAGCTAGTGTGTGCCTTGTTTACCAAGTGACAAGTAAATGCTAGGTACTGGTCTGTACATGGTAGCTAAGCACGGTGACATGGGGACTAGTCTGTGGCTCTGAGTCCATGTAACCTCCCTCAGAATGTTAAGTGAGCCTCTGCTGTGGGTCCCTGCCGCTTAACAATATCCCGAACGGTGAGTAGAAATCATTGCTGTTGGTTACCATTTGCCCCCATCACATGGTTTGGTACCTCACACGGTTTTCCCTGTGTTAGATGGGGCCACAATGCTAATCAATCAGTATATGATTCATGCCGCGTGTTTAATTGCTCTGTCAACTGCACAACTTGTGTATTGCGGGCAACAGCCTAAGTTCCCTGTGGTTGTTCATGCGACTGCTAGGAGTCATGCTCATTGAAACTTGATGGTCATTTGTTGGTCATTCAGGGTAGTGTTTACCATGTACAGCCAGTATTACCCGTGTTTTCTAGTATTTATACTTGTCACTTTACAACATAGCATAAAATAAATGAATTTTAAACTCTCTCTTTTTCTCAATCTCATTGCACACCTTTGTCTTCTCTCTTCTCTCCCTGATCAGGGGAAGGGAGGTGAGGAGAGAGAGGGAGAGAGAGAAATGGAGAGACATAGGGGGATTAATTGGCAGAAGACTTCATCATATTCATGGAGGCATTGTCATCTTGGAATAATTCTTCATGTCCTGTCATGAGAAATCATCAGAAACATTTAGACTACTTTTACAAGAACAATTTAACACTAGCTGTACCATCCAGTAACTATACAACCTGTCTACTTAGGGATCATCAGCTCTACACTACAACAGTCAACACTCTTCAATTAGGAGCTGCTTGATACTACAGATTCTTCTATGTAGGAGCGTGCTTGATACTACAGATTGTTCTATGGAGGAGCTTGTTTGAAAATGAACATCATCTACAACTTTTTTGAGAGAAAGAGAAGTTCTTTTTAGAGAGAAAGAGAAACAGTATTGTAACAAACTAAACATAAAATGTATTAAATAGTATAGTACATGTACTTCAATATAATTTTATTGTTGCTTCCTTCCTCTAGCTAGCTCTTCGGGCCTATTGAAGACATAGCTTTGGGGCAGAGGTATTAAGAAGATTATAGAGCAAGTTATAATTGTAATGTTAGTTGAGGCTGCCTGTTGCTAATAATATCTTTTCATTATCATTATTGCCTGTAGCTATAGCTGTGTGTATGATATTGGTATTGGGGGAATCTTTTACTGATTCTGTTAAGGTCAATATGGTAGAAGGTAGGACTCAATAGATTATAGTGTTAATGGTACTGTATTAAGGGTCACAGGTTATAATGTAGGTGATAGAATTAGGTTATAGGAACAATGTATTTAATGTGTAACCGAATTTCTGTTTTAT
>NW_003555893.1:0-1445 GCF_000090795.2 Amphimedon queenslandica | reverse complement strand
CCAAGGAGCAGTATGTACATGTACATGTAGTAAGAAGGTGAGAGTACAGTGTATGCATGAACATATGCTTTTTATACATGTACAATGTACAATTGATGATAACAAAAACACCAGAAATACTAACAATACATACAATGTAATACATGTACATGTTCACAGGTACATGTGTACATGTATATGCACATAGAAAATGTATGAATAGTTTGTCATACATGTACATGTACAACAGATCACTGGTGGTTGGCTGTACAGTAATATAAAGAGAACAAACAGTACATGATACATTGTAAGGTCACTGGAGGCTGGTCTCACCTCATCATTGATTCCTCTCTTGAGGTATCTGGTACCAGCAAAATTACGAGACCTTCTGGCGATGAGTGTCAAGTATATAGGATGACCAAAAACTGAAATATCTAAACCAATAAAAGACTATAATTCAAATAATCACTGATATTAAAAATACTCCAAAATCAGGCAAAGTCCCTGTACTACAGTATAGGGTCACAGGCCAAATTTTGTCAAAAATAAAAAGGTGAGAATTCTTGATTTTTATTACATTTTCTGATACATATACCTTAGGGTGGGTATTAATTGCGACAATTAATTTTAGCGTTTTTAGCGAGTGTACTTCAAATCGCTAATTCAACCAGTCGCAATAATAGTTATTATGTACTTGTGTAAACAAGTACACAAGATAGGCAAGATCTGTAACAAGATAACAGTAAATAGGGTGATCCTGTTAAGTGTTCTGCTCTTAAGGGTGCTGCCTATAGCAACAATTATTAAATTATGCAGGAATGCTTAAGCCATACAAGTGTCCCATATAAGAATCTTATTAGGTTCTTTATGCTCCTCTAAAAATGGTTTTATTTTAATGAAGATCCCTCCCTGATCCGGTAGAATAAGCCTGATTCCTTGAATCCCAGATCCGGGACTGTAGACACAGCGTTGAAAAAAAGCAAAAGCTATATAGCCCATGATTTTTTAAGAATGGCTCTGAAATTACTCTCAATATTGTCCCATCTCTTTCTTCATAGGGCCAGCATGTTAAACCCTATCACTTAAGAGTGATGACCACAGCACTCCAACACATTGAATCAAGAGCTCTCTACATGATAACAACACTGAATATTCCAGATACCATTGAGAAAGCAGACAGGCCATTGAGTTGTGAAGAAATTAAAACAATCATTGATGAAGAGATGGGTAAGAGCCAATGAATGATAATAATGTTATTGATATATACTAACAATGTAATGAGCATACAGAGGAATGGAGTTACTAACAAAGCTTTTACATGTTTGTATCTATTATGATGCTTACAATAAAAATGCTGTAAATTCAGAAAATTCCATTTTTAGCCATCCTATATTTCTAATGTTAATATACTGTTAAAAATACAATTAATTTTATCAGTAAAAATCCCCAATCTACAGTACATAATA
>NW_003555892.1:0-1445 GCF_000090795.2 Amphimedon queenslandica | reverse complement strand
TCACCCTCAATTTTTATTACATTTTCTGATGCATATTGATGTACTTATGCTGTGTAGAAAGCTTGAGCTGATTCTGATTTCAATTTTTCAAGTTACTGCCATTTTAAGAAAACGCTAAATTCTGAAAAAATCCCTGTACTATAGCCCATGGTTTTTTCTGAAAAATGGCTAAAAAATCATCCAAAATTTTTATTACATTTTCCAATACATATTGATGTCCTTATGCTGTGTAGAAAGTTTGACCTGATTCCAACTTTAATTTTTCAAGTTATGGCCATTTTAAGAAAACGCCAAAATTCTTTAAAATCCCTGTACTATATAAAGCCCATGGTTTTTTCCAAAAAATGGCTAAAAAATCACCCCCCCCCCCCATTTTTATTACATTTTCTGATACATATTGATGTCCTAATGCTGTGTAGAAAGTTTGAGCTGATTCCGATTTCAATTTTTCAAGTTACTGCCATTTTAAGAAAATGCAAAAATTCTATAAAATTCTTTTGAGTTGTACATGTACATAAAATATAAATTTCTAAAATCAGCTATGAAACATGTCCCTTTAAATTTTTACATACATAACATAAAGTTCTACAAAAACCATTCTCTTCCATACCTGCTAGAATTGCTTTATGAGCTTTAAATTCGGTGGTCCCAACAGAAAGTGTCACATCATGAAAGCTTCCCTTTTCCATGAGACAGCCAATATCAGAGGAGAGATTACAATCAGGGACAACAGGTCTATGGCCAAGACTAGTAGTACCACTTGTATTGACAGCATCAGCTACCACACTGACCTGTGGAGAGAGTCCAGTAGGTCAGTATTGTAATGTATTCAAGCTTTTTATTTACTTCACAATAAATTGTTAATTTGTCTTCAGGCAATAGCCCATTCGTATCGTCAAATAGAAAATCCCTTCTTATGAATTTCTTGAATCCCCAGTCTTTGCCTCTAACAAACCTGTAGGCACGCTGGGATTCTACGAAATAAAACAAAAACATGAAAACTGCAACAAAAATGAATACTAAAGTCCATTTGTGTTCACCTGAGCCCTCGTTTTCTTGTAATAACTTTTGAATTACAAGTTCTATTGTAAAAATAAACATACCAGTGCATTCATCTCCTTTTGCTGCATCTATTGTGATACTTAAGAAGTAGCTGTAGCTTTTTAGCTCCAAGTTGGTTGTATATCCCATGCAGAAAGTACAGCCATACTTTTCACAATATTATTTCATTGTGTTAATTATTGGGTGGGGTCAGTAATCACTTCCTGGGCTCAGGTGAATGCAAATGCACTTTAATACAAATGCACATGCAAACAATTCCAATGCCAAAATTTGTGCATTTTGAGAAATTTATTTTTGCTAAAGATGATACTATACAGTACGTGTACTAAAGAATCCTGATTTAATTCTAATGGGAATTTTTGATGAAATAAAACAATTAGCCG
>NW_003555891.1:0-1446 GCF_000090795.2 Amphimedon queenslandica | reverse complement strand
TATTACAGACAAAAACTATAATATTGATGCACTTAATTTTACATACATTTTCCTTCCTTCGTGTACAAACCTGGCTCTTGAGTTACATCAAATCATTTTATACTTAAACATTTATAAAAATGTCATATTTAGCAATATTCAGTTGGACTGTAACTGTCCAGATAGTCTGCTGCTGGGAAAAAAATAAAATGTAGGCAGCACATGGCACCTCCATTTGCTAAAACGCACAATTTGGATATTCACAACCTTGATTAGACAACATATACCAAGCTAATGGAATGATAGCCAGTTTACTTTGCTCCTGATACTCTACAATGCTTAAAATATGAGCCAATTGCAAAGTAAGCAGTACTACTCCAGGCCTCTCATTAGCAGCCATTGTTATGTGACACACCTATTTCCGCTACAAATAAATCGCTTCCGGTTACTCACATCTGCAAATGGGCTGAAAGTCTGCTTTATTAGTAACGCGGTAGCATTACTAAGTTGGATTCACCCCCAAACAAAATGGCTGCCACGACTTTTGCAGCCTTGTTATGCAGGGAAAACGAGCTCCTATGCTTACCAGACTTTATAGAGGACCTCATCTTGACCAGAGGACTCCATTGGTACCAATAGCATGGCTCTAGACCTTTACTAATAGGAAAGCCAAATATCTGCAAACCGGCCGTTTTCTTCAGCCACCTTTTTTCATCTTCATCATCAAGTCCTGTTAATCCAGTTGTCGGTGTGTATCTCAGTATCAGTTGGTGCTACAAAGATAATTCTTACACAAATCTACTCCAACAGTCTATGCGTAGGTCCATGTCCCATCAGATCATTTTTCAAGTAAAGAAAAAGTGATACTGTGACTGCTAGATAGAGCCATCTTAACTGCATGCCGCCATTATGTTAATTAAAGTAGCATGTGCTTCAAAATTTGGGTGTGGTCGCGCATGCTCAGATCTACAGCTCTGGAAGAAGCAATTTACTTTTTACCAAGCTATGCTTGGACATGTGGAATGAAGTTACTACTGCAACACTTTAGTGGAGGTTTCCAACTAAAATAAGGTATTAATCTGACATGTTACTGTTTTATCAAATGTGTGGTTTTATTTTACTTTAAAAAACAAACAATTAATTAATGTATGATATGCAATGATGAATGACAACAGCCTGGAAGAACAAGAATAGCAGCAACATAACATGCAGGGAAGATGGACACTCTCAGATCACAGCTTCTTGAACAAGGACTTGTGTCAAGACTAGTATTAATTTCACTTGTCATCAGGATAGTTGATATTCCTTCAGCATGTCTATTTGTAGTGAACTCATGACATCATATCTCATGCATATTCATGATATCTCTTAATATATATTGCATGCCGTGTTTTTAATTGATCAGTGTTTGGGTGTCAACTCGAGGTGAATGTGAGCGCTCTATGGCAAGCAGCATATTTGTTTCTC
>NW_003555890.1:0-1446 GCF_000090795.2 Amphimedon queenslandica | reverse complement strand
CGCAACAGCTACAATAAATAGAATTATCAATAAAAACAAAACTGCATTTAGTAATGGAAAAATAGCAGTGCTATCTGGTAGAATCAATAATGGCAAGTTTCCTACTCGCTTATTTGTTGAAATCCATGCTTCACTTAAGCTGCCATACACCAGGAAAACGAGAACATCAACTTCCATTGCAACCGAGTCTGGAATGAGAGAAGGAAGATAAAATTACCTAATTACTAGAACAAGTAAGTTTCTAAAGAATAATAAGATATGCACAAATATTTAAAAAATATTTGAAGTTCAATGCATAATTGATAAACAGTGCATGGTAAAAATTTAAAAGCAGCACAAGTGGTAAACTTTTTAATTCCTTTTAAGTTTCGGTATTTATAATTTAAAGACAGACATTACTGTATAGCCGGTAATTTTCGTGGGTTGCATACTTCATGGATTTCGCGGATTCCTTATTGATTCACGAAAATTAATTTAATACGGTACCTGCATGGTACACGTGGTAGAATTCACAAAATTAAAATCCGCGAATTGGATTGTTAGTAGATTTTGCGAAATACAGGAACCAAAAATTACCAGTCATACGGTATTATATGTACATGTATTAGAAAAGGCTTACTGATACTGCATTGTGTCCATTCAACAGGTACAATGGATAACAAACAGTAGTCCCCCAACTCAACAGTCAACAATCAAATGATTAACACATGTCAGGCTGAGGTTGTCCTTGCCTGTAGCCAATCTATGATAAAACAGTCAAAAAATTATAGCTACATGTACATGATATCAACTAACTTTAACACAAGCATCCGTGACAACAAGACGCACGTAAAAGTGTTCAAATTAAGTTGTTAGTACTTGTACTTTACCGTAAATATCAATAAATGACTTTAAAATACACTAATCCTGATATACAAGGGAGTGGTGACCCTGTCCCGTCCAACAAAGATCAGGAACTGGTTCGTCACTACAAGACGCACCTAAAAGTGTTCAAATTAAGTTGGTAATACTTGTACTTTACGGTATATATCCATTAATCCCATTAAAATACACAAATCCTGATATACAAGGGAGTGGTGACCCTGTCCCATCCAACAAAGATCAGGAACTGGTCCGTCACTACAAGACGCACCTAAAAGTGTTCAAATTAAGTTGGTAGTACTAGTACTTTATCGTAAATATCAATAAATGACTTTACCGTTTTAGGTTGTAGACATTGATCCATTCAGTTACTCCTGGCTCACAAGGATGAATTACAATAGCATCATATATCTACATGTACACACAGTATGTTATACAGTTGTATCATATAAAGATGAAAAATTACTTAATGATCATGTACATGTACATTGTACATCATGTAAATGCAAATTTCTGGAATTCAAGAAACAAAAGTAGTAAAATTACATACCGTACATTTGAAATAAAGAACTACACATCCTGTAT
>NW_003555889.1:0-1446 GCF_000090795.2 Amphimedon queenslandica | reverse complement strand
GAGGTTTCCGGAGGCCGATAGTCATTAAATAGTCTATAAAGGCTTGCGTTTAAAGTCAGTTAATGATAAGGCGGGGCCACTCCTTGACATTCGCGTGGTTATCCTCGTGGTCAGTTGTGTTGATTTGAGTGCTCTAGTGGCCAAGTTTTGGTTCTTGGCTGTGGAATTTTGTTTCCCCCCCACCTCCCCTATTGCATGTTCTTTCTCCACTCTCTTGAGTGTTGAGCCTCGCTTGGGTTACGGTGTTGGTTCCCATCACTCACTCCCCCATATTTGTGTAGTCTGCCTGTAACCATCCTGAGTCTCTATTCGGGCCCCCTGGGAGGGGGGGTTCCTCTGAATGGCCCCTTCTTACAATGTGGGGCACAAACCCTAAGCCGGCTCTCCAATTGAGCTGCTCTCTTAGTGGGTTCCCAGCCCGTGGCAGGGGGCATGACCATTGGTTACCCATGGCATGCCCGCTGTTGGCGCCGGACCATTCGGCGGCGTTGACATGCCACTGTTGGTTGTGATGGGCATATCCGTATGCCCACCTGCACATTCGTGGCTCTCACTGTTAGCGATGGACCAGTCGGTGGCTCTGACATGCTATGGGACACCTGCCGGTGCAGCATGCTCAGATGCTTCCCTCACAGCCATGGCATCATGCAGTTGGTGCTGGACCATTCGGCAGCACTGATATGTCATGACCAGCTGTGCTCCTACCGTTGATGCAGTTGGTCTTATCCATGTTCCCTCACAGCCATGGCATCATGCTGTTGGTGCTGGACCATTCGGCAGCACTGATATGTCATGACCAGCTGTGCTCCTACCGTTGATGCGGTTGGTCTTATCCATGTTCCCTCACAGCCATGGCATCATGCTGTTGGTGCTGGACCATTCGGCAGCACTGATATGTCATGACCAGCTGTGCTCCTACCGTTGATGCGGTTGGTCTTATCCATGTACTCCTGGGGTTGTTACCAACCCCTCGGCTGTGGTTACAGGCAGGATCTCGGGGAGTGGCCCTCGCGAAATTCCAAACCTCCTCCCTCCTCATTTGAGGTTTCCGGAGGCTGATAGTCATTAATAATAATAATAATAATAATAATTCCTTTCACCCTCACATTAATAATAATAACAATAATAATAATAGTGATAATAATAAAAATAATTATAACAATAATAATAATAATAATAATGAAAAATAATATCTCACTCTCATAATAATAATAACAATAATAATAATGATAATAATAATAATAATAATAATAATAATAATGATAATAATAATAATAATAATAATAATAGTGAATAATAATAATAATAATAATAATAATAATAATAATAATCCTTTCTCCCTCTCATAATAATAATAACAATAATAATAATAGTGATAAAATAATAATCCTTTCTCACTCGCATAATAATAATAATAATAATAATAACGAATAAATCTCAATCTCA
>NW_003555888.1:0-1446 GCF_000090795.2 Amphimedon queenslandica | reverse complement strand
TAAAGCAGGTCACTGTAGAAAAGGGTAGCTCAACCCATACAGTGAAATATATACTCATGTCTTCATTGAATCCAGGATAAGTTCTTCTCCCCCTCCATTCCATTTGTTTCCCTCCTTTCTCCTCTCCCCACCGGAAGACAGCTAGTAATGGAGGATGATTCGATTGTTAACTGACAGGATAAGTGTAGAGTGATGCCTAGCTGAACCACAGTGTTATGAAAACAGTGGGGAGTTCTATGTCCACAGTGATCTGGCTGATGTCTTTCCAAAGAACTGTTCAGAAACAATAAACCTGTTCTTGATTGATAAGCTCTCACAGTCATTCATGATTAATGTTGACAAACAGTACCTCAATGATTGTAATTATCAAAGTCTTCTAGCATGCTTCAGAAAGCAGAGAGAGTGATCCAATCATGACAAACACGTGACTACGCACATATGTAATAGGATGTGGATTAAATGTTCCCACTCTTGAAATGCTACATATGAAGACATATGCCATTGCTTGATACACAAAATACACATAAAACAATGCATTATCTGGTTACTTCCTGATCGAGCGTTTGTCGAATCAGTAAGTAGAGACGAACCTAAGCTAAAGGAAGAAGCATCAAGCAATGACAGGTATAGGAATGGTTCAATATTACTGTGTAGTAGCTAATGTAAAGGGTCACCACTCATCTGTATAAGGCAATGTATAAAGGTACAATCTCAAACTCTCAAATTTTGCTTGAAAGAACGGGACTACATGTACACATGCAAAGGGATGTATGATGCATAGTACAACTATTCAGGAGCCCATGAAAAAGGTTGGGCTCCTGATTTATTACTTAGCTGGTATCCATAATGATACGACAATCATATGGGTTTTCTTGGACGTTTACTGGGATTGACTGACATAAATTGCACATGGGAGGATGTCACATGGATAAGGGAGCTGTCTGCTGGTTTCTCTGATGAATTTGATGCCGTCCTCATGCAGCTCTCAAATTGCTTTGCAGTCTGGCCCCTGTACAGTACCTTTAAATCATGGCCAGTGATCATGACTGGCCATCACAGTTAGCGGGGCAGATTTCTAATCAAAAGAAAAGGAATACAAGTTAACATGATCTTATGATAACATTAGGACAAACAACTTGTACATTTAAAATTGAATTTTATTTTAAAATTGAATATTTAAAATTTAAATTTGAATCTTAAAATTCACAAGACACACAAAGAGCAAGTTCTAAACCAATCTTAATTAGGGAACAAATGTGTATACAGATAGTCAAAAGCAAACGTAAATACATTATTACGTGAAGTGACATATGTACATGCAGACATAACACAATATTAATTATGCAAGGGGAGGCATAGGGTGGGACATTATAGTCTTGTTGTTATGACATAACAAGATTATAGTACATGTAATGAACCTACCATTTCCAAAATAAGACTCCAACC
>NW_003555887.1:0-1446 GCF_000090795.2 Amphimedon queenslandica | reverse complement strand
TCAAATGAGTCAGCAATCACATCATCTGCATGCAGGTGTTTTCACTAATGGTAAGCATTAGATTTTAATGCTTGTTGGTTTAAATATTTCCTGCAAAGTAATTATAAACAATTTTAACTTAGTTGGTACTTGAATAATCATGCATGGTTTGGAGTCTTAGTTGTAACTTAGAACTACTAAATAATCATAAGCTTTCAATAATTATTATTCATGATTATTTTATAATTATTAACTCTGAAATGGCTGAAACTAAAGCTACAATTGTAACTTCACTTGGTTTTACTTTAAGTGATAAGCAGATTGTGCTTTCTTAGAGGGTCCAGATGTCTTTTGCTGCTTACCCACAGGGTTTGGGAAATCCTTGTGTTTTGCAATACTTCCCAAACTTATTGATTGATTAAATGGGGTTCAAGCAGGGCACTCATTACTTATATGTATATCTCCTTTAACAGCATTGATGATGGATCAAAAGGACAATTTTGTAAAAATGGGAATTACTGCAGAATTTGTTTCGGAAATTCATCTGGACTTGGAGAAAATAAAATCAGGTAGACAATTTAAATAACAAACCTACATGCAATGTTTGTAATTAGAATTGAATTTTAATTTTTATTATATAAATACATGTCACAGGTGCCAACCAACTATTGTTTATTAGTCCTGAATCACATTTAAACAATCCACAATGGAGAGATGTTTTGCTGAGTGAGACCTATCAAAATAATCATGTGTGTATTGCTATTGATGAAGCACATTGCGTTTCAAAACGGTAAATCATTATAGCATAAAATGAGTAATGATTTGCAATCATGCATACTTTAGGGGTAAAACTTTTCGAAAAAGTTATAGCAGAGTGGGAGAAGTTTGAAGCTTGATACCTTTAACTGCTTGTATTATGGGCTTAACAGCAACAGCTTCAGAAACAACACGTAATTAAATATATCAATTGCTGTCATTACGCAATCCTGTGCTTGTATATGTACCTCTGTCAATAAAGACTATACTATACATAGTGAAAAAAGGATTCATTTAAGGAATTAGTGTCAATTGGCCCACAGTCTAGCTCTTTTTAAAACAGAGTTTTGTAAAATGATAATTTTCTGTCGACGCTTTGAAGAATGTGCTGAGTTTTACTCACTTTTCAGAAGTTATTATGGAGACAATTTTACTTAGCCAATTGGAGCCATATCAATAAAGTCCAAGTTTAGAGTGGTAGAAATGTTCACCAGTTGCACACAAGTCAAGGAGGCCATTGTAAATTCATTTATTGTACCTAATGGACATCTATAAATTGTTATATTAACAATTGCTTTTAGTAAGGGTTGGATGTACCTAACATTTGTTAAGTCATCCATTGGGGCCCTTCTGAGGATTTTGAATCTTACATTCAGAAGACTAGAAGAAGTGGACAAGATGGAAACCTGAGTTGTGCTCTTCTGTATTATA
>NW_003555886.1:0-1446 GCF_000090795.2 Amphimedon queenslandica | reverse complement strand
CCGATAGCAGTATGTAAGCCATAAAGAAGGATATCAGTGGAGACCGACCGACCCTCGATGCATGCCAGCCACTCCCTTTTATCTGTCACGTGACTACTGATTTTTTTTTTGCAGTTCATATAAAAAGCACCAGCGTAACTGCAGCAGGAAATTCAAGACAAAAAGGATGGTGTTCCCTGTTGCTCTGAGCCTTTCAGCAATTCTTATCCTGACGGCATCCATAGCAGATGCCAGAGGAGTACCATATCCTGATTTGGAGGAGCCCGAGGTTAATTTTCTACAGTCGCCTCGCCAGCATTATGATGATCACAAGGATTATGTCGTCCATGCCACAGCTAGCAAAATAAAGTCAATGATCCAGGGATGGCAACAGCTAAGTGATCAGGAGAGGTTAGAATTTAAGGAAAACGTTGATTCCATGGCAAAAACCAGTACCCATCATTATGCAGACTATAATTCAGAAACAGACCCTGATCTAGCAATGGAAGAATCCAGTAATGAGGTATTTGAATCCATTGATTTGTATTCCTACTATAGTTACCTGTATTACTATCCAAGAATGGAGTGGAGCCTTGATAAAACTCCTGAAACCAATGACTACTGGGTGGGAATATACAAAGTTGGCGCTTCAGATAGAAAATACTTGACACATCAATGGCTCAAAAAGACAGCGCAAGGAACATACTATATTGGTAAACTTGGCAATACTAAAGGAGAGGAGTCAACCAACCGTAGTGAAGAATATGAACTACGTATATTCAAAGGAGGCTATCAACGACTGGATGCTGTTAGCAATAGGTTGCGCGGGGTAGTTCATTCACCACCAATTCGAGTACCATCCAGTGGAAGCATGGAGGAGCGGATTGTGGATCCTAAATTGAGATTATTCCTAAGGTCTCTTGAAAGAGCATTCCAAGTAGAAACAAATGAAGAATCAGCACCAACAAAGGCAAAAATACAAAGCCTTTGGTTGGAGTTCAACCGACAAGAGCGGGACCTACTTTATCCGATATTGGAGCAGGACTGCCTTCCTAGTCATATAAGAAATGCTGAGCCAGACTATGATGAATGGCCCGAGCCATTAAAAGTTTATCCAGATATGCCAGATTCAGTATCAACATCAGCAGTAGATGCTAATAGAATACCAGACAAAATCACACTTACAATCTCTCTGAAACATAGCTGCACGTATGTGTATCCAGTAATTGATACCAGGAGCACTCACTCTAGTAGAAATGCTTGGCTAGGAGTGTACAGAGCAAGAGAGTAAGTTAAAAAAATAAGAGTCTTGACAACATTGAAAATAAATGCATGCATGATTTGTATGTTTAGCTTTTCCTTTTGATAGCTTATAACTGTTAAACAGCCCGAAACAAAAATAGTTTATTGATAATGTATAATTATTTATTCTTGATAGAACATTACCCTACCCAAATAAAGGCTACT
>NW_003555885.1:0-1446 GCF_000090795.2 Amphimedon queenslandica | reverse complement strand
AATTTGCTAAAATTTGGCAAATAAAACATAAAAAGACAAACATGTACACGTACATACACTGACTGTGTGTCCTAACCTTGTTGTATTGGTACCAAACACACAGCTGTACAAGAGACCAGAGGAGGTGGGGGAGGGGCAGGATGATGAGTGGAATAACGTACCTCAGGATACTTTGAGTCCCTGGGATGTGTCGGGTAAATGAAACACATATTTTCTATCAACACTCTAAATAGTGAGAGACATGGAGATAAAGGATTACATGTACATGTACATATGTATATTTACTTTTGATGTACATTTTATAATTTGATGATTATCAGCAAAGCTCTCGTTAAACTCCTAAAATACAATAAAAACAATGAGATGTAATAATATTAATTGGTTCATTTGTTTAAATGGACATAACTCAAAATTTTAGTTCGAATCGACTTTAACTTTTTTAATGTAACAAAAATTCGAAATAATTTCAAAACCATTTCTTTCGAAAAAGCATCTATTACAGTCCATAGTTATTTGTTACAGGGAGGGTTGCCAATAGGTTATGTGGGGTCCAAGACAAAAACTTTGATGGTGCCCTTACAGGTACGGGTACAGGACATATCATACATGTATTTCACAATTTGACTAAAATTCATGTATTAGTATACATGTACAGGTACATTTAAACTACTTCATCTGTTATTTTGCTGTCATTAGTAACTTCATCATATTCATCATCAAATTTCTCTCTTCCCTGTCAGTCCAATGAGTCCATCATGATCTGTCCTTTCCAATGCCACCCGAGTGCCACCATATTGAGGGTTTTACAAAAATAATTGCCCCCGCCCCAAACGAGCCCCTCCCTTGCTATTCCTTCCAAAGTTTGCATCCTGTTTATAGCTTGTTCTTTGATCAATGGCAACTAAAACCAGTTCTTGTTCCTCTTCCCTGAGTCTCTTTTCTTCTCCTTTGACTATTGGTAATGTTCATTAACTATCTATGTATCATTGAATATGATTTTAGAGCAACTTATTGATGTACTTAATCTGTTGAAGAGATGTGGTTTCCCTCAGAGGAGATGGAAGGAACTAGGACTGACACTAGGACTACTCATGGACTCACTGGACGCTATTGCAGAAAACTACTCAAAAGTAGAGGATCGTTTTATTGAATGCATTGCCAGATGGTTGCGTAGAGCTGATAATGTTGACAGTAAAGGAGGAGCTACCTTTGACTCACTGTCAGATGCTCTTAAATTTATGAATGAGAATGCTGCAGCTGATAAGTTAGATCAAGAGAGTAAGTTAATATCACTGATTGTATTAGTATTGACTGTGTGTGTATTTTATTTATATGTAGAACATAGTACGTGTTCAGTACTGGCTATTGATATATTCAACACTCATCATCCACTCCTCTCTCAGTCTCTCTCTGATCCTGTCAGTGTAGCTATTATGCTTCAAAGAG
>NW_003555884.1:0-1446 GCF_000090795.2 Amphimedon queenslandica | reverse complement strand
CTGACTGCAAATGAAACAGTCACTTGTGAGCATCCAACTAGTGATACTTGCCCAATAGTACAACTGACTTCTTCATTGGTTGCAGTATTCACAACATGAGCTTGGAAGGAGTCTGTACTAGAGTAAGTGTAAGGTCTCCCATTGTTACATATTAACTATAATAGTAAAGAAAAAGAAATTTTTGGGTAGCTAAAGGACGATGTACACATGCATCCACAAAGGAGAGCATAAAAAAGGAACTGTTACATATGTACAAGAAGGGAGAGCTGACTTAGCTGATGTATGTATACTTATCATAGTAAATGCAGGCACTAAATTTTACATAAATATTATCTATATCAATTTATGTGACGTCTAACATGACTGACTAAGGAAATGAGCTATAGCTTTAAAATTCAAAGTCATTAGCTATATGCAAATCACATGCAGGCAGCAAACAAGTGAGAAGCCCCAAGTTATATCCTGTGATAGAGTTACAATACTTTCATGCTGCTCTGTATGATAGCTTGCTAAAAATAATTTTCAAAACAGGAAATTATAAAAACCTGAAATCTCAAACTATGAATAGAAGTAGCCTTTGCACTGTGTATAGACCCCTTTCGGCGAGAAGTAGCAGCTTGTGAATATCATTAATTTTGCAATGAATATCATTATATCTCAGTTACGGTATACGCCCACATACAATAATTGGCCGCCATGTTTTACGTCAAGCAGCAAGTGCTTTCTGTGTCCTGGAGATCTTGGTCACTACATTTTGAAGCTAAAAACTATTCTAGAGTCAAGAAAGATGCCAAGAGAGCCAACCTAGGAAGTATAGTGCAATACTCTTGTTGTATGAGCCTGCTTTCCTCTTTGGGCTGTGACAGAGAGTCAAGAACTGATCGTTCTGGCTCTCCCACAGTGGCGGATCTATGGGGAGGCTATGGGGAGGCCAGGGGGGGCAATGCCCCCCCCAAAAATTTTCTAGAGTAATATAAACTTTGGTTTACCTATGTAAACTGTGAAGCAGCTGCAGTACTGGACTATGCAAACAATCTTTAAACCACAAAGGAGCTCATTTTGGCAGGCTTAGTCTTCATAATTTTTACTTCCCAAAAAGTTTTGCACAAGTCTAGTTGACTACACCCCCTAATTACCCCTCCCATCTCACAATTGCCCCCCCAAAAATTAAATTCTAGATCCGGCCCTGCTCTCCCAGACTTCTTAAGTCTTCAAAATATCTTGCTATAGTAAAGAACAGTTGATATGAAGCCTCTCATAGTCCTGAGTTCAGCACAACAAAAGTTTTATTGTGCAAAACAGCTCTACTTTGCACATCAGCCATTGGAACTCTGCATAACTTTGACGTAAAACATGGCAGACAAAAATCCGTTCAATATTATTTCTTCGTATATACAGTATCACAAACTAATTCTCGCCTAAAGGGGTCTATAGACTACTAGTCAT
>NW_003555883.1:0-1446 GCF_000090795.2 Amphimedon queenslandica | reverse complement strand
CACATGACTTCCGCATTCCAGTTTCAAGAGCCAATGTACGGATGTTTGCCAGACTCCTTCCGAAAAAGGGGTCTGGCTGCGCCAGACTAATGTGTAAGGGGAAACTATAAATTTAATTGGAGTGGCCTAAAGTACAAATAAACAGTTCCAACATTGTTACAGTGGTCCTTAGTGACGAATGAATCTTAGTGACAAATGAATTGTCATGCATAATAATGTACATTTATTGATTGAAACAATGTTAAAATGATCAAATCACGATAATGAAGCTTGTGCTCGCCCCTACAATGTACTACATTCGCCTAGTAAAAAAGCAATTACCACGCCTCTTTTTATAGCAAACACGTGCGTTCTACAGGAAACCACACCTAAACCACACCTTGGCAGAAATTGGTATTGAATTACATTAGTGGTAAAGTAGAAGCCATAGGAAACAATAGAAAAGTGAAAGAATGCTTTGTCGGCACTTTGATGTAATTGCTATTCAACACTTATTTTTTTGCAAAAAGTTGACTATCCGTTGATGATGTTGTAAATGCAATGAAACTGGTTGTAGTAAATGCAGCAGCTAAAATCTATGTAGGTGGAAGCAGTTTAGGTGCTTTGGAGCACTTTTAAGTGAATGGAATAGAATCTGCAGGTCTACTGAGAGCTCTTGAAAGGCACAAAGATACCGTATAGCCGCTTAATTTCGAGGGTACAACTTTCGCTGTTTTCGCGGATTTTCCGTATTCGCGAAAGTTAATTCCGTGAAATATCCGTATTGCCCATAAACACGTGTGCTCATAGATACTACCGTGATTTTCAGGTTGCTTGACCCAATTTCTTACTTCCTGCTCACGTGATATATATTATTAGTATGGAGTAAGGCATGTGATTAATGAGTTTGCTAGGTCAAGCAACCTGCAAAGCACGGTATATATACCAAGTGGATGCGAAACAGGAAGTGGATTGTACATGAAATTATATTGGTGACGTCACGAGCAGTATACCTATGCTCTTTTCGCTCTAGCGTAGCCTCTAGTGGCCTTGTTTCTCGAAGTTTTGGGTTCTTGGTCAAGTTACTACTTTCCTGAGTTGAAGTAAGTATTATGAAGTCTCTATTAGCTCGAATGACCTGCTGAATCCTTGTTTGCTTGATCACTGGATCTCGTTGTACTGTAAAACATGGCGGCCTATAGTTCTGACTTTAAACACCTTTTCTCCAATCTGGGGCAGAGTTAGTAAGTGTTATTTGGGTAGAAGAAGGATATTATTGTGTTACATGGTCTGTAACTACTAGCTTTCCACTGCAGTTTTATAAAATAGAAATATATCCATTTTTTAGTTTATTAATGGTCTGTTCTGTAAACGCCTTTTCTGGAAAACTATGCAATTTGAATAGGTATAATTTTGTACGTGTCTACGTACATGCCTTTTGTACGGTTTGTATATTTTCATAATTAT
>NW_003555882.1:0-1446 GCF_000090795.2 Amphimedon queenslandica | reverse complement strand
TGGACGTTGAATGAAACGTTACAAGCACAGGTATGTAATGGACTTGTGTATTAGTTTTATGTGGCTTTATGTAGAGTGCAATTTACAAACAAGACTTTGAAGCTGAAAGGAATGACAGGCAAAGAATACATGCTGAATATGAGGAACTGAAAACCAAAACAAGAATGCAAAATAAAGCTGATAAAGAAGCAATGGCTGAGCTTGGAGAGGTATTAATATTACATTATGAGTGTAACAATTCAGTTATATGTGCATGATAGATAATAAAGACCCAACAGGAAGAGATAAGAGTTTAAAAGGACAGCTTGATGCTTCCATTAGTCAGAATCAAGAGGATAGAATGCAAGCACTAAGAGACCAGGTTAGTCCTTACAGCCATGAAATTGATAAATTTACGCATGAGCAACTTTGCTTGTATCTATAGGTCCAAGAGTTACAAATGAAGTTTTCAAAAGAAGTAAAAATTGAAATGTACATTGTATCTACTTTGATCCTGCCTATATTATAGAAAGAAAGTCTTCTGAAGGCTTACCATCAAGAAAAAACAAGAGCTAATAGACTAGAGGAACAAATTGAACTAATGAAAGAAGCTAATAATGTAAGAGTTACATACAATGATCATATTAACTTTACAGTTTATGATTAGATACAAACTCGCTCAAGGAGAAGCTATTCTTATTCCTCGTCTCATCATTATGATTCCTTTCCATCTGACTCTGATTCTTTTTCTCCTCCTCCATTTGCCCATCAATCAGTCGGTGATTCTTCATATTTTCCTTTTAATCCGACCCCCTCACCCTCTCCTCACATCAGCGAAAGAAGAAATAAACCAAGAATAGTAAAAGATGTTACCAGCCGAAATCATGATTATACCACCAGCATTCCTTCTCACATACGACCACATCTCAGTAGAGAAGAAATGTATAGAAGATTTGGAGGAGGTCAAATGAGAAGAGAAGAGCATGAAAGACCAAGAGTGTCACCAGCATATACTAGCAGTATACCTGATTCTGTTCAACCTCAGCTCAGTGAAGAGGAAATGAAAAGCCGTTTCAAACCAAGAGTCTCACCAGCATATACCAGTAGTATACCTGATTCTGTTCAACCTCAAGTTAGCGAAGAGGAAATGAAAAGGCGTTTTAAGAACCACCAGCAGCCATACAACCAGTACAGGAGGGAGGACAGTGAGGAGCACTGGAGAGTTAATGAAGAGACGGACCAAGCTTTGCTTGAAGTTGATCGTATTAGAAAGCAAAATCCCATTCATCCTTAAACAACACATTAATGGGAATGAATAAATTTAGTGTGATGATAAATGTAGACCTGTAATATTGCTAGAATGCAAATCTACATGTACATATACATCTTTTTGATACTACTGCAATTTTAATTTGCTTTTATAATAAGAGCCTGGCACACCTTTTCTGTGACACACCTCCTGTATTT
>NW_003555881.1:0-1447 GCF_000090795.2 Amphimedon queenslandica | reverse complement strand
CGCCCAGGCTTTTATTTGAATATTGACAGTACTTAGTAACACTGTTGCGATGATGATTATTATTCTGCTATTTGTAATTCATGTACCTTGGTTAATATCTGTGTCTCTTTCAGCTGCAGATAATTCTTCTTCTGACAAATTTTTCCCAGACGACATCTACATTGATCAGTAAGAAAAAAATGCTTATTAGCATCATACGTGAAGCATATTTAAAATAGCTAACATAGAAAAGGGGTGTAACCTCAATGTATTAGTTTATAGGGGATAATGAAAACACAAAGTGCTCATAAACATGTTTTTTTCGGTCAACAGAACCTTAGATAGTATTTTTTTGAAGCTTTCAACCTGTGGATTTTGTGAGTTTTTACATGAATAAAAAGTCAAAATATACAAACAGCAACCAGCCACAAATTCAAATACTATAACCAATATGGCAACATTAACACTACTTCTTATAATGCACCATTAGTGCATTGGTCTTGCCAAAATGAAAAGTGACCATTATTATTTGGTGTAGGGATTGAGTACAAAAGTATTTTTAACAAAGGCTGCTATTTAATAATAATACTCTAAAAGTTCATAATTTTGAAGGGGATTATAATTGACTAAATGCTAAGTTTAGGTAATTGGCAAGTTTTCATTGGCATGTTTAAATTTGGCAAATTTGTGACCAAGTGTCATTAAGCATTGCATAGTAGTCAAAATGACAATTTTTAATTTGGTAAATGTTAGTCTTGCCCCCCCCCTTCGTTACTGCAGGTGGTGCGTGAGACTAGGTAAATGGCAAAATGTCAAATTTTTCTACCCAAAATTACCGACTACATGTATTTCCTGATGAATGATGTACAAGTAAATATAATAAACTGGAAACTGAAATTCATGGGCATCTGTGCAAAACAAGTTTGACTTTACTAAGTTACTAGAAAGTGCTAGGTTAGGACAAGTCTGCACACTATGAAGTAGTGCCATTAATGAGCATGCATCCATTTGAAGTGCGATGTTAGGCAAAAAAATTTCTAAAACATCAGCCAGATGTTAGTTAGGCTTAAAATAACTGTTATGACAAAACAGGAAACAGCTATTGTAGACAACAAGAGGGAGATAAGGGTCAATATTCTATCAAAAAGAAAGGGGATTTTTACTTATCACAAAATACAGATGCATGGGTCTGAAGGACAGTGGGACAGATACCAATTTTTTCTTCACCTAAATATATTAGGATAAACAGGCAACATATTAAATATCTCTAACATTAAACCATTTATGTTGCTAGCAACATCTTGTTAGATCATGCTTGAAGTAACCACCATCTGAACAAATTGTGGCAGCTTGCTTTCATACTCAAGGCATTGGTATTAGTTGTTGCTGGTCACCAGCAACAACTTATCTGGCCTGAGTTAATTATGCCAGAATAATTTTAGGAATAAGGGGGGCTATCTCATGTGAC
>NW_003555880.1:0-1447 GCF_000090795.2 Amphimedon queenslandica | reverse complement strand
AAATGGCCATAACTTGAAAAATTGAAGTCGGAATCAGCTCAAACTTTCTACACAGCATAAGAACATCAATATGTATCAGAAAACATAATAAAAATTTGGGGTGATGTCGGAGCCATTTTTAAGAAAAATACCATGGGCTATAGCCTTGGGTATTTTTCAGAATTTTGGCATTTTCTTAAAATGGCCATAACTTGAAAAATTAAAGTTGGAATCAGCTCAAACTTTCTACACAGCATAAGGACATCAATATGTATCAGAAAATGTAATAAAAATTTGGAGTGATTTCGGAGCCAATTTTCAAGAAAAACCATGGGCTATAGTACTGGTGAAATTAGCATATAAAAATGAGACACTTCCTATATCTCACCTCAATGCTGTCAGAGAAGAGGAACAATGCTATAGACAATGGTTTATTAGTCTTTCCATTATTGCTAATATTTAACTCCAACACATCATGTCTTGAAATAAACCAACGATGAGATGAAAGGACCGTTAATTCCCTCCCTGGGCTTACCTTTAAGAGGGGGGGTGGTACTCCAATGACTACCTTCTCTTGAAAGTTCTCCTGAGTCCCGATGAGTGAGGCACACTACATATTTGTAGTGTGCCTTAATGCGGGTTCAACCAGCTCCCCTCTTAACATGTCCGACCAAGAGGAGAGGAGAGAGAGTAAGTAGGCCCAAGCTTTTGCCAGAGCTATCAGCCTACTGAGTTATAATCTGGGGTATGAATATGACAGTCCGGATGACCATGTAAGCCTCTTTGTGGGGAGTGAGCTTTCATTCTCCCCAACTTAGCTATGTTATGGTCATGTCATACTGTTACATATTATACTAATTGATATAATATTGCTGTTATATCCATTGATCGAATTAACTCTCTCCTCTCCATTTAGCCATGGACTACAAAGGAAGTGGCATTCCCCAAGAGATTTCCCAAGAGGATTTGTTGAGTAAGGGGTGATGCATAAGTTAACTGAAAAGATACACTGAAAGGAATAATAACCACAAACAGCTGACACATTAATTAATAGTCTAGTGAACATACATTGAATATATTGAATGAATGCTATATTTAAGTTATTACTATCACTAAATTGATGATAATTGTTGTTAATGATAAGTAGCCCATCTCATACGAGTCACACAGGACTAGAGCATGAGTGAGAGGTCCTTGGGCTCAAACAGCGTGATCTGCAATTGATGTGGCTACCCCTGAGATCGCTGGATCAGAGTCTGCTCTAACGTATAGCAAGTAAGCATCTGATGACCATCTGCCGAGATGCTTAATAATGTGAGCCGGGACTCCAGCTGCTGCCGCTGTTGTGGCCGCACCTATCCTGAAACTGTGACCGGCAAAACAGTCAGGATTCTTGCCCACCTCGGCCAGAGCTTTGCGGACCCCTGCCACAAACTGCTCCTTTAGCAATGGGTTCCCATCCTCCCAA
>NW_003555879.1:0-1447 GCF_000090795.2 Amphimedon queenslandica | reverse complement strand
TATTTTTAACTTCTTATCTCTGTTAAACAGATAAAATTTCCCCAAGACTAGATATATTATTAACTCTTTATTTCCTTTGCCACTACTTAATGTGACACCAGTATATTTTCAGGTCAGTAAAAACTATTATTGCTGTATAAAATTTGTTTTCGTTATCTGTAGAATGACATTCCTGTCAAATTATTTTTAGAGATCAAAATAGGCTACAAAGTTCTTTGTAAACATTAATGCAAAGTACATGTACTTTTTACATTTATTATTAATATTGCTTATTCCTTGTAGACTCAACAGAGTAACCTGAAATCAAATGTGTGGCTAAACAAGCACTTATTCATGTTTGAACTGTTTTTTTTACATTTTTGTTTGAGTTATGCACATTATAAATTGAAGTACATTTTAGTCAGTACTGCGCATGCACAGATTGCGCCCACGCAAATAATTGGATCTATTCCTGTCTTTAATGGCATGTCACATGGGACAAAGTTAAGAGCTTTCTAACAGCAAGAGAGCATAGAGACATTGTCTAAAGACTTTTCTACAAGCATTGCAAGGTAGAGAGAGCCTTTATAAGTATTAATAATGACCAAGTTGTATTTGCAAGGTGGTGAAATCAATTATAGAAATATTTTTTACCCTGTTACGCTTGTTTGTCAGTTTTATAGTATAGTTTAAAATCCCAAGAGTGTCTCATCAGACTTCGTACTTATCATTTGAATTTAGTTTTATGATGATGTTTGATGACTATCTTACTATTTGTTTCTTCTTTTCTAAGTTGCATAGTATTGTGTAGATAGAAGTGACTGATGAAGCTTACATGTAAGTTATGTTTTGAAATGATGTTTCATGAACTACTTATTTTTTGGTATTTGTTCCTTCTTTTCTCAGTGTTATAGTATAGTTTATAAAATACCTGAAGTCACTAATTAGACCGAGCTTTCCTTCATGGCTGGATTCTGAAATAAATTTTGTTGTTCAAAGTTCATTTTATTTGTTTCTTATTTTCTTAATTTCATTAATTGTATCGTTAAAAATACCAGAAGTCATTGATCAGACTAAGTTTTATTTTGGTATTAAAATATTTCATGCAAAACTAAATTCACACAATTTGTTTCTTCTTATCTTCTTTTGTTTGCTTTGTCACTTTTTTTGAGGCAAATGGTGAGGCAGTAAGAGAAGACAGATGATATGGCAATGAGAGCAGGGAGATGGTGTGGCAGAGATAGCAGTGAGATGGAGATGTTGTGGCAGTGATAGCAGTGAGATGGAGATGGTGTGGCAGTGAAAGCAGTGAGATGGTTTGGCAATGAAAACAGGGAAATTTTGTGGTCATGAGAGCAGGGAGATGAGGTAGTGAGACCAATAGAGATGGTGTGGCAATGAGAGCAGGGAGAGAGTGAAGCTGTTATACCAAGGAGATGATGTGGCAGTGAGAGCAGGGAGATTGTGT
>NW_003555878.1:0-1447 GCF_000090795.2 Amphimedon queenslandica | reverse complement strand
CACACACAGCACCCGATGATTCAACAGCCAATGATTCAACAGTCAGCACCATCAACAACCATTATTCCAAAAATAATCCATGCACACACAAGAATAATTATTAATTATCAAGAAGCCAAGGTCAATTATGATTCACAAAATTTCTCGCCAAAAGAACCAACCAAGGAACACCACTCAAGCCCTTAGAAAATGAGCAAATTGTAATTCTCAACTCTCTACCACCACTAGTCTTACCTAAAAGTCTCAGGAATGTTTATGAACATATTCAGCCCCACAACCACAGGTGTAGAAATGATTTTAAAGGTGGACATCCACTTGTTGCTAATACCTTGGATCTGGTTGTGCTAAAAGTCTACTTCATGCAACCTGTTGCATGGATCCCACGTGATGACTGTGGAACAGGCCCAAAATTACTGCAGCATCGACATTGAAAGGACATTGAGGACATTCCTTATCTTCATGATACTACATTGCCTTCTCTCTTGACATTTCTTATATCGACACTTTACTTCTTCATATTGGCATTCTCTCTTCTCTTTAAGATGGGAATGTAGTAAACTATCTAGTGTTAGGTTTATGTGATTTTAATTAGTCTGTACACTTATATAATTTTTGTTAACCACATCCTGTGTTTGTCTGTGTACTTAAAGTTGATTTTTGTAAGTTGAACAGTTCAGTTAGTTTTGGTTGTTAATACTACTTTCTAAGTTACAACATTTCTGGCGACAAGGGTGGGGTAGATATATTCTTCAATTCTCTTTCCATTGACATTCTTTCTCCTTATTAATGCAGTAGACCTCCAATCCATTGATAATACGTGAACACTTCTTGTCAGGTATTGCTTGATATTCCTCCTCTTTACACATAGTACAGGATCCATTACTAGCTTTTACTCACTATTTGTACTATTTTTTGCTTTATAGAAATGCAGCAGTGATGATGCTTGTGTTACTTGTCCAAGTTACATTTATATGGCAAGCAGAAGCATGGATCAGGTTTTATTGTTCATAATGGACATTACGTACAATAGGCCTAACAAGTAGAGAAGTTTTGAAGAATTTTTTACCACTTAACATTTCAAAAAAATTCACTGAAACTAATTTAGCACTAGTCCTACAAGCTCTAGTTTTGACAAGTTAATTTTTCAAAAAAAAAAGCCTGTACCAGTATTTGTGAGAAAAAACAAAGTAACCTCTTTAGCTGGACATTGGACTACAAACATCAAACATAGTTACTGACAATGACAGAAAACAGACAAAGAGCCTCCAAAGATTATGTTGGTCAGCAGTGAGTGCTATATAATGCGTATCATGAAGAAAACAATAACATAAATGTTTTATTTTTATAATCTTAGGATTTCATTAAGGATTTAATAAGTAGAACTGTTCATTTATTTTAAATGTATTATTTTTTAATTGAAGGTCAGACACTCAGGCTACCTGCAATG
>NW_003555877.1:0-1447 GCF_000090795.2 Amphimedon queenslandica | reverse complement strand
GGTATGTGTTTTATGAGCCAATATTGTGCCTGCAGTTGATCCAATGAATTGCCCATTGGCCCACAAATACAACCTTATTTGGACCAATTACCTAAGAAAGAGAATTCAAATTCTTCTATTTTTAAACTAGTGGTTTGGCATGTTTACAATTCGTGCCAAATTGGTACAGAGTCAAATTCCTTCATAGTGAGAATAGTAGTCACAGTTTGTGGTCCCAGTGATTGTAGTTTACTATTAATGATCTTTCTGTTTGTAGGAGGTCAGAGGACACTGCTCTTTTCATTTTAAAACAATTATATAAAAATAATAATAATAATACTGCAGCTGCTGTTGGAGAGTTTACTAAATCTTAATAACTAACAATTAGCTGATTCTTATTCAATTGTGCTTTATAAAGCTTTGCCATTATTATTAATATTATTATTATTATTATTAAATTATTATTATTTGCAATTTTGTTAATAAAATTAAAGACATGTAAATTAAAATTCACACTGGAATACAGCCAAAATTTTATAAAATAATTATAATAATAAATAAATAATTAATCTCCAGGTTGTGATGGTGAGTTCGCGTTTCTTGTGTCTAGTTCTTTTTTGCATTCTTGACATACTCTTACTGTCTGTTGGAAAGCAGCTGGAGCTGTGAGAAAGAAAGAAAAAAAGGAAGTTTTTAAATTCGCATAGCATCAATCTAATGTCAAGTAAATCAGCTTTTAGATTACAAAACTTATCCTCTCTCAGTTTCTCTGTTGCTTACATGTTGCTCCTAACCATGCTTTTGCCACTTTTACTGTACAGGATCCACAGTAGATCCTTCCACACCAATTACAAGTGTGCTATTAATTTAAGAGAAATGTAATTAATTGTTATAATAGTCAGTGTTGTACCTTTCTCTTTAATAAACTGGCAAATGAAGCACCACAATTATTGCAATTGTTATCTATCAATAATAATAATGATAATAACAAACAATATTAAATCATGAATAATAATATTAATTGTCACAAAATCCGTGACAAGTAAAAACCCATTGGTTCCATTGTCACGAAATCTGTGACAAGCAAAAACCCATTGGTTCCATTGTCACGAAATCCGTGACAAGCAAAAACCCATTGGTTCCATTGTCACGAAATCCGTGACAAGCAAAAATCCATTGGTTCCATTGTCACGAAATCCGTGACAAGCAAAAACCCATTGGTTCCATTGTCACGAAATCCGTGACAAGCAAAAATCCATTGGTTCCATTGTCACGAAATCCGTGACAAGCAAAAACCCATTGGTTCCATTGTCACGAAATCCGTGACAAGCAAAAACCCATTGATTCCATTGTCATGAAATCCATGACAAGTAAAAACCCATTCACTATATTGTTTAGATTTTTATAGTACACGGACTTTGACCCAATTTTAACAATCCAACCCCACACACATTATCTACATGTATAT
>NW_003555876.1:0-1447 GCF_000090795.2 Amphimedon queenslandica | reverse complement strand
TCATAGATCTCTCTAGTTTCTGCAGTAGTAGCTAGTTTTGTGATACAATCATCAGAAAGCTGCCATTTTTCATCACGTGATACCAATGGAATGCAATTGAACTTTGCAATTATTGCTCAAAGGTCAACCGTGTCCTACCTCCTCTGGAGCCCGAGGGCCGCAGGCCCGAGGGCGAGGTCATACAAATTCGATGTATCCCGCAGCGGGGGTGTTATCAACATATTTGTGTAATAATGAGTGGGCGTATCAAAGGCGCGCGCCAATGCGCATGCTCAGTAGCAATACACCTCATGGTAAAATGAAAGCAATGGAGGACAGGAGGCTCAGAAAAAGGTAATTTATCAACAGATTTAGGCTTTAGGTTGACATATCTAATCTATTTTCAGGCTATGATATCTGGAAGAGTATAATCTAGGTTAGGAACAGAGATCCCGCGCTTGCTAACGGGCCCGTGTTTCGATGACTTTACCTCCCCGGCCATCTTAGTTAGCCATTGAGGTTAAGACAACCATTGATTTGAACGCGGAAGGAGAGCAGTGAACTCTACCTGCGTGAATTATTGGTCTGTGCCTCGATCTAAAGTCATCTGGACTCTGGAGCCTCCCTATTTTCCGGCTTTGTACCTGTCGGTCCCCGCTCCGAGCTCCCTGGCCAATGCCCATACTTCATTGAGAGTTGAATTGAATTCCAGCTTATTTAGCTGTCCAATATGTTGCTTTGTATATTTTATTTTATAAAAAAATTTCTGTCAAAACCGCAGGGATACAAATAAAACCACAGGGATACATCACATTTGTAGCATAGGCGGTGCCTTTGATACGCCCACTCACTATTATACAAAGGCTGTTGTAGGGCTATATGGAAACCAGGCTTAAGACGAACAAGCCCAAAACTATATTAATAATTAAAAATACAATCTGATCAGCTTTAGCAACAGGTTTTGCTTTAATTTCAGTAACTGAACCACCAACACATCCACCAGAGATACCTATCATTCCATTATTATCAACTTGTTAGTGTATCTAACAAAATATATGCCACATGAATAATAAGAATTGTAACTTGACACTTCACTAGAAACAATGAATAATATCATCACCTATGTAGCTACTGCTGTACAACTGTATACAGATTCATTGTTTTGTAAAAATATTGGTTACATTTCCTTTTATGAACTATTGGCTTTCCTTTTATGAGCTATTGGTTACATTTCCTTTTATAAAACATCACACCACTGATCACACCACACCACCTATAGCTACATGCATTATTGAAGCAACTTCATTTCCAACTCCCTTCAGTCATTCATGGCTGTTCTCCTTATAGGATCCACTGGGATGGGAAAGAGCACCTTCGGGAACTACCTTATAGATCCTGATGGGAAACACATGCTTGACAACCCAACCTTTTCTCCAGCTTGGGACAACAGACCAATGACGCAGGAGGT
>NW_003555875.1:0-1447 GCF_000090795.2 Amphimedon queenslandica | reverse complement strand
ATAACTTGAAAAATTGAAGTCAGAATCAGCTCAAACTTTCCACACAACATAAGTACATCAATATGTATCAAAAAATGTAATAAAAATTCGGGGTGATTTCGGAGCCATTTTTTAGAAAAAACCATGGGCTATAGCCTTGGGTATTTTTCACAAATCGGCATTAAAAAAAAAACGACCATAACTTGAAAAATTGAAGCCAGAATCAGCTCAAACTTTCTACACAGCATATGCACATCAATATGTATCAGAAAATGAGATAAAAATTTTGGGCAATTTTGAAGCCATTTTTTGAAAAACCATGGATCATTAGTAACGTGGTAGCATTAGCATTACAAGATTCACACCCTGGTTCAAAATGATTGGACAAAATTGGCTGCCATTAAAATGGTTTTGTCTAGAAATTAGTGCACTGTAACTTTTCAATCTCAATAGCTCAACAATTTTTAATGCATCAAAAAATTTTAATACATCAATACGCATCAGCAATTGTGCATTTCTCTTGCCTTCTACACAAATTCTGTGTCTGTTGCAATCAGACAATGAGATTCACAAGTATCTCCAGTCCATAATCAATCACATGAGCACACTCCTCTGTCACATGACCTGTGTTGATACAATCAGGTTTCAAATCTCATTAACAGCTGAACACATACCACATAGTTGATACATTCTTAGTACACTGATCTGTACTGTGAGGCATGTTCACTATAAAAAAAATAAAACCAGTTGTATAAACATGATTATTATTTATTATTACCGTGTACATAAGAATCTTTACTTTCATGTTTGTGTCTTCAATTTTAGGATTCTTGCCCCATTGGTTTTTTGTTAATATATGCATCAAATAGTAAATTGCAGTTGTATTGTAATCAATACAACTTAAAACAGAATTCGGTTTCACTGATACAAAAGGACTGCATGCACAATAGAATAAGCATAAGAATCACAAAAGTAAACATGCACTCTTCATAAACATGGTCACAGCAATTTAGAAAATAAAGTGTTAAAGAAACAAACTCCTACACAAAATATAATACAACCCCAGTTTACATAAATACAGTACTACAAGTTAGAGTGCCCGGCCATTCAAATCAACCATAATGATAGTGCCCTTGTTGTTCTTTTGCTTTTTATTTCTTCAGTCTGCACAGAGTAGTCATGTACAGTTTCAATACAACACTCCTCCTGAATCAATACTCACTACTGATGGTGGCAATAGGATAAATGGAGTACAGGATCGGAGAGGAAAGGACATCATTTTAGGAGGATTGTTCACAGTACATAATGATGCAGAAGGATCTGCTGGTGGTAAATGTGGTAACAAAGTCTGGGGGCAAGGCATGGAAACATTAGAAGCAATGTTTTATTCACTGGACAGCATAAACAGTGACCCTGATCTGTTGCCTAATATAACCCTTGGATATGATATCAGAGATACTTGTCAAAG
>NW_003555874.1:0-1447 GCF_000090795.2 Amphimedon queenslandica | reverse complement strand
TAATTTTTTACTTTGACAGTTTTAATCACAACATGTATTTTCTGGCAATAATAATTAAGTTTAACATTCGCAGAAATGAATTTCATTTTTTTATTGACAATGACGACACTTTTATAGTTAGAGCTTTATATTACTAAGGAAGGATATGCACACTTGTTAGTTTCATGTATGGTATATATATTATAGATATGCGTACTCCATCAAGGTCATCATGGGATGGAGATAACACAAAGACTCCTGTGAGGAGAAGTGCTTGGGATACTCCTACACCAGCTCATTTATCCAGTTTTGATGAACCTAGATGGACTGGTACTCATGGCTCTCTTGATACACCATTGCCAACTCCTTCTCATTTATATAATGACTGGGCTAATGATCGTAAAAGCTTTGGAAGGCCTACAAAAGAAGGTACTATAAATAATATTTTAATTTTTATTTACATCTGTATGAGTTATCATGTACCATAAAGCTGGTTCATTAAATGTGGAATTAATTTTTGTGTGGGCTCAAATCCATAAAATTAATTCTGTTAAATTTTATTAATATCAGATAAATATTAACAAAAATTATGCCTGCTTTGAAATCTAGTTTTGAGCAATGAAAAATTGATGCAGCGAAATAAACCAGCTATATAGTACATGTACTTAAAATATGGAGAATTCTCTTCTTGTGATTTTTGTTGAAATTCTCTGTAAAATTAGTCTTTGGTCCAATTTTTGAGCAACTTGACAGTCCAACCGATGGCAGATCAATTGACAAATGATTCTTTGAATGTAATTTTGGGCTCTTAATTTGGGGTCACAAAAAAGTTATTGTATGTAAAAACTGTGGCACACTGTTGTAATGTTTTTATGACTGTGTTATTGTTGTCTGTCATTAGGCAATGTGGATGATGACGATATTAAGTTCAGTAGCATGGAAGACAGAATCGAGTGGGAAGATGAGCAAAAAGTAAGTCATGTAATGTGCAATAAAAGCAATGCTTTTTTGTCTTGAGTTTCTATTTTTAAGAAAGTTTTTGTACATCACACATATAATTTTTATTATTGAAGAGTATAAATCATTGTTTCTGTTATAGAGGATGGATCGTGCATGGTATGATCTGGATAGTGGATATGATGATACTAATAATCCATTTGCTAACATACCAGAAGAATATACTAAGAAGAAAGAAGAGAAACTTATGAAAACCACTGTAAAGAGAATGTCTGCTCAACAAAGACAGCTAAATAAAGTTAGTTTTAACATCAATGTACATTTAAAGAGGTATCACATTTATATTATTCCATTATCTTAATTTATTTTACTTGGTGCAATTTCTTAATTGTACATGTAGGATAATGAAAAGTGGGAGACCAATCGTCTATTGACAAGTGGCATTGTTCAGCAAGTTGATGTTGATGATGATTTTGAGGATGAGGCTGAGTCTAAAGTTCATTTGTTAGTT
>NW_003555873.1:0-1447 GCF_000090795.2 Amphimedon queenslandica | reverse complement strand
TGGTCTTCCTTCTGATATGACAGTATATCCTCAGGAATACAAACTGAATTGTATTAAAATTGGAGGCAGCACTTATGGTATTAGCATGAGCATTAATAGTACTGCACTGGCTGATTATACTAACTGCTTTGATTGGGCTGGTAATTGTCCTGGTACTGTGTTAGTTAGTAGTACCAACACAATAAGATATACTGTTAATATCACATGGGATGGAATGACTGTCAGTAGTGGATCAATCAGTCAATCAACCACTGGAGATCAAATGTATCAGTGCAGGGTAGCAGATCATCCTGGTAATAATGAAATTAGAATGCGTTATGTAACTATAAAAGGTAATATCTATAAAAGCATATTCTTATTACCAATAATATTAGTACCAAGAACTGCTCCCTCTTCTTTTACTGAGGTCAACAAAACAGCTACCACTATCACTGTCAGTTGGACTGCACTTGATTCATCTGATGCTGATGGATATGTAGTCAATGCCACTAGTGACACTGACACTGTGCAGACAGTACAGGTGGAGGGAAGTAGTAATAATACAATCACACTGAATGGACTGAGAGGAGGAACAACTTATAGCATCACAGTCAGAGCCTATCAACAATTACTGGGACCTGCTAGTACAATCAGTGTACAGGCCTTGCCAGGTATTGCTACTGCACCTTTTAATGTACTTGTAACATTGTTGATATATTTCTAGTTATTAATTCAATCAATCGGACACTAGTCTCATCCATTACACAGCTCAATAACACTCAATATTGTATTGATTGTCTCACAACTACTGATATAAATCCTTCAACTGATGTTTACTGGTTAGTGAATGGAGTGATGAAGAGCAGCTCAATGTATACATCAATTAATGTCCTGACATACAACAACACACTAATGGTATATCCTGATCCACTGGGAATGTCAGTTAATGTTACCTGTATAGCAATGATTGGAGGAGTCAACTACAGTCAATCTGTGATATTAAATGGTATGATTATACTTTAATCAATAGTAGATACCTTAATTTTTTTTCTAGCTCCTAGTGGTCCTCCAAATAATGTGAGAGGATTTATAATAAATGCTACTAGTATCAAAGTGAACTGGACCAATTCATCAGAGACTATTGGATATGTGATTGAGTATAGTACTGGAGGTGTAACCAGGAATGTAGTATCTACCAGTGAAGATGAAATTATGCTAACAGATCTGTCACCAAAGAGTACCTATACCATCAGTGTGTACTCATATATAGATCTTCCATCAGTGAATAGTACAGTAACAGTTTTAAGATTTGATGGTGAGATATAACATTGAGAGAGTGTACTTGATATCTGTTGTAGTTCCTAGTCCAGTAACTAGTCTCTCAGTATCTAATGTCTCAACCACTGGTTTTACAGTGAACTGGACTATTCCCAGTAGTGACAACTATGTAACATACTACACTATCTCC
>NW_003555872.1:0-1447 GCF_000090795.2 Amphimedon queenslandica | reverse complement strand
TAAGATATTTAATAACTTCTAACTGATTGGATAATACTGCAGTAAGGAATGGAGTATGACCATCTTTACTGTTAGGTAGTTCAAGTGATGATGATATGTGTTCTATAATGTACTGGATCAAGTTCAATCTTCCAGTACTACATGCTAAGTGAATAGGAGCAATTCCATTATCATTCACAGCACACAGATCTAACTGATGATTCTCTACCAGATGTTTAATAAAGTGGGTATGACCAAATATAGAAGAAAAATCAATAACATTGTTACCATTCTTTTCTGTTAGCCTCAGACTACACTTGTAATCCTTCACATATAATTCCAGTAGTAAAATATCACCAAATTCAGCAGCATAATGAATTGGTAGCTTACCATTACTGTCAGCTTGATGAGGATCTAACTGATAGGTAGTTATTAATTCTTTAACAAGAGATAAGTTAAGAGACACTGAGGCATAATGTAAAGCAGTGAGGCCATTCTTAGTAACTGCAGTAGGAGACAAACCTTGTTCAGTAATAAGATACTGAACTAAATCAAAGTTACCACTCCATGCAGCATGATGTACTAATGTGCATCCTTCATTATCTGTTTTATTAATATCACAATGCTGTACTTCAATGAGATATTGAGTGATATCAATATGACCACGACGACAAGAATGATGAAGACATGTCATACCATCATTATCAGTGATATTAGGATCACTGTTATGATTATTAATAAGATATTTAACAGAATTAATACTATCTGACTGGCAGGAGTAGACTAATGGTGTACGACCATAAGTATCAGTATCATTAGCATTGAGATTATACTGAGATATGATATAACTTAATACACTAGTAGAACCTGACCAGGCAGCATAATGTACTGGAGACATACCATCATTAGTTAATGTACAATTGATATTATATTCTTCTAATGCTTTCACTAGTAATGTACTACCACTGAATGATGCAAAATGAAGTAATGACTCACCATCATTTGTAGTGGCATTGATGTCAAAGTTAGGGCAAGTGCTAGCTTTCTTGAGAAGTGAAGAAAACATTTTAACTCTTTCATTTCGTGTGATAAAATCAATATTTTGTGTTATGCCAGTATCATTAATAATACCAATACCTGATGCATCACTTTGTGCCATAAGCTTACTATACACAATACCAGCTTGAATATGTATACCTGCATAACATGCATAATGTAAACATGACCTACCATTATTATCATTAACTAATAATGCTTCATTACCTTGAATACTAACAATATACTCAACAACTGATGATGAAGCAAACCATGAAGCAATGTGAAGTGGAGTCCTACCATATTTAGAATCCTTTACATCAATGGATAATTGATATCGATTTAAAAGATACTTAAAAAGCTCAACACTTTTATTATTCATAGAACGACAAGTATAATGTAGTATACCAGAACCCGAATTAGAAATGTCATC
>NW_003555871.1:0-1448 GCF_000090795.2 Amphimedon queenslandica | reverse complement strand
TAGTTAATATTTTATAATGAAGAAACATAAATAATATTGAGTATTTATCTGCTTAATTAGCTCTTGTTTCTATTTTAGTTTCATGTTATTAATGTACATTGGAATTGTTATCAATATTTATGAGTTGTTACTATTTTCAGTTCATGTAAACAATGGAAATAGTTCGTATTACTATTGTGAAAAGTTTGCATTCTTCTGTTGTATTTGTAAATCATAATCTTTCATTATTTTTGTGTTTACAAGGCCATAGCACGTAACTCTGTAACAAAGCATATAAAAAGTATCATTATTAATAATTGTCAGGAAATTTAACAAGAAATGCTACCTCTCTTTGTGACTGTTGTCTTCTTGTTGAGTGTCAGTGAAGTTATTAGTCAATGTCCACCTTCCTCAGGTAAGACACTGGATGTGTATAATAACAACTGTATAGGTTTTTATAGGTATCTATCTGAAGCATGGTGGAAATTGCTATCCTAATGGATCGTATTTTTATGATAATGAAATTAGACCGGAACAACTTGTTTGTACATTGCCTGGTTCTACTCTGAATGGTGGAGAGTGGGTTACTTCTAGTGGATCATCAGTTGACTGTAGTACTGATCCTCTTCATTGTGATGTTGTATCTACACCTAACGCTACTATCAAGCTTTACATACCTGATGGACAAAGCATATCACCATCTGATGATGGCTGGTACAAGTGTTGTCTACCCACTAATTGTTCTAATGCTAATAACATCATCTTTGCTAATATATTCAGTAAGTGTTCTCATTAAACTAGTACACACTGTCACTTTGTTACTGATTTACTGTAGGATGGGTACAGATCGAAACCATCACAGTTGACCTTCCTTCAAATAAAACAGTTCTACCTCAAACATATACACTGCATGCCATTAAAATTGGTCATAATGATCACAGTTCTTTTTTAAATAATGTCAGTTGGTACTATGAGTCTGGTAGTGCTAGTACTGAACTCTGTAATGGAAACAAAGTTACTAAATATAGTTGTAACTTCATGTATGGTAATGGAATGTCAGTAGATTATGGTAATGGAAGGTGGGACTATACTCTCAATGTTACTTGGAATGGAGAGACTATTACTAGTGGAGTACTGAGTCAATCAAACAACAATGGGGATCATGCATTTAGATTTTATTTGTTTTTTGGTAGTTTTAATAGTAACCCGGTAGCAAGAAATAGAGATATTTTTGTAACAGGTAAGTATAGCAACAAAATAACTTTATTATTTTTTTATAGTTCCAGCAACTGCTCCCTCTTCTCTTACTGAGGTCAGCAAGACAACTACCACTATCACTGTCAGTTGGACTGCACTTGATTCATCTGATGCTGATGGATATGTAGTCAATGTCACTAGTGACACAGACACTGTGCAGACAGTACAGGTGGAAGGAAATAGTAATAATACAATCACACTGAATGGACTGA
>NW_003555870.1:0-1448 GCF_000090795.2 Amphimedon queenslandica | reverse complement strand
TTGAAAATACCCAAGGATATATAGCCCATGGTTTTTTTCTGAAAAATGGCCCCAAAATTACCTCAATTTTTTATCAAATTTTCTGATACATATTGATATCTTAATGCTATATAGAAAGTTTAAACTGATTCCAATTCAATTTTTCAAGTTACGACCAATTTAATAAAATCCCAAAATTTTGAAAATACCCAAGGCTATAGCCCATCAGAGGAGGTAGGACATGGTTGACCTTTGATTAATAATTGAAAAGTTCAATTGCATTCCATTGGTATCACGTGATGCAAAATGGCCAAATTCTTCCACTAGTACCACTTCTAACAATAATTTAGAGCATCAAGATAGAGTCAATGGGACTTTCATTAATTCACTAGAAACTATGATAGTTGCAGTAATTTTTAACATCTTAAACTAGTGAAGATTGATTTATCTGATGAAGTAAAGAAGAGAATCAAAGTTAAGATGCACTCTCTCTTTCTCCTTTTTATATTCATATCTATAATCAAAGAAGAAATATTCTCCATACAATGGGGATTTTAACAACCATCAAGGGTCGTCATAGATCTCTCTAGTTTCTACAGTAGTAGCTAGTTTTGTGATACAATCATCAGAAAGCTGCCATTTTTCATCATGTGATACCAATGGAATGCAATTGAACTTTGCAATTATTGCTCAAAGGTCAACCGTGTCCTACCTCCTCTGGATGCAAACTTTGCAAAGGAATGACAAGGGAGGGGCTGGTTTTGGGCGGGGCAACTATTGTTATTTTAATTTTTAACCCTTAATATGGCAGAATTAGAAGAGACAGATCATGATGGACTTTTCATATACAGTGAAGGGAGAAAGTTGATAATGAAAATAATGGAGTTACTAATGGAAGCAAAATAACAGATGAGGTAGTTTAAATGTACCTGTACATGTATACTAGTACATGAATTTAGTAAAATTGGGAATTACTGCATAATTATGAATTTGTGACCAGTGCCATTGAGCATTTAGCATAATGATCCTATTATATATATATTTATTTATTTATTCATCTATTTAACATGTTGACAGAATGTGATGGTGGATTATTATCAGTTAGTAGTATATTTATACTTTATTGTACTCATCTCTCTTCCTGCCCTTTCTTTCATTTTCTCTCTCGTAGGAGCTTGTAGCTTTAAAAGACTCTCATGTATTTAATGTAAGTATTGTAATGTAATGCTCCGATATCAACCCAAATTTTTATTACATGTTCTGATACATATTTGTCCTTATGTTGTGTAGAAAATTTAAGCTGATTCCTTCCTCGTTTTTTCAAGTTACGGCCATTTTAAGAAATGGCCGAGATTCTGAAAAATACTCAAGGCTATAGCCCATGGTTTTTTGAAATAATGGTATCGAAATCACCAGAAATTATTATTACATTTTCTAATACATATTGATTTCCTTGTGCTGTGTAGAAA
>NW_003555869.1:0-1448 GCF_000090795.2 Amphimedon queenslandica | reverse complement strand
AGTAGAAACTGATCAACTTGATGTGAGTGATACCCCTCCAGCATTACCTGGTCTACCACCATCAGGTTCTAGACCAACCATACAGCCAACAACTGAGGGTACGTTATTTTATTGGATTGCATAAGATAATTGATGTTTTTCATTCAATAGAAGATGAAGACTCCCAGGACGTCTATGAGTATCTTCCAGAAGAGGATCAAGATTGATTTATAACTTATTGATGGGATTTCTTTTGTTTGTTTGTATTAGATTATAGTTTTTTACTAATTTATTTTTAAAAGTGTAGCTCTTTGCCTCTATACAGCGGTAGAGTGAGAACATTTCTGTATCATAACATCAACAGCATTATTATCTATGATTATACTTGTACTTATTATTACCATCTCAGTGCCCATGTCAGCCAGGGATTTGATTACAATGTAGAGTCTAGAGTCTATTCAGATCAAATTACAAAACAGAGCCAGGTCGAGAGCCAGGTAGACTACGCCCACCATCACAGGTACCTGTGATACCAAGAGTATAAATATTGTGCGTCTTTATGCAGTTTCAATTCGTTTGGGATGGACACAGCGATACTGTATTTGGAAACTGAATGGAATCAGAAAATCATCGAAGTAGCTGCTCAAGCATTTGGAATCGAGCCATGCCCGGTAGTCATATCTTTGGTGCCACCGCCTACTCTAGCATCTCGACTAATATCTAAGATGTCAGGATCCAGAACTTTACCTGAGCTCTGTGAAAGACTTGTAGCTAAAATTGGAAAGGAGGATGCATTATTAATTCTATACGAGGTACTACTACAAGTAGGGGTAGAAGAAGAAAAGCTACAAAGAATAAAAAATTACTGTGACACTGAACTAGCTGATAGCATGTATATAATTGGCAAGTATCCAGATTTCAGTACGTTACTAGCACTAAGCAATATAGTCTTGTCAATGAGTGATGAGGAGTTCAATAGTTTATGTCATGTATAAATAAATGTTACGTAGTCTCTAATATCTATGCTTCTACGCCTACATTTAATCACAATTTAATGGTATTCATACTTTACTCATAGATTATACATTGTATTACAGCCCTTTGCACAAAACTTGCACCAGTCTGATCACATGACATAATAAAGTTTATAGATTATAAACTTTATTCTGATACATGTACACGTACATATACATGTACTTATGTTGCGTAGAAAGTTTGAGCTGATTCCAATCAAAATTGGGTTTGTACACAATACATGTATTTTGGTACGAATCAGGTCAAAGACCATAGTACTATACAGGCTAAATGAGGCTACTTTATCAATAAGGAAAATCTTCCATTTTTTGATACATTATCAATAATAGAATACATGTACCCTGTAATACTTGGAATCTAAGAATGCTAAATTTATGACAAGATCTGTGATAAAACCCCTCCCCCTTTCGATCCAGACTCTCCCACACTTCAAC
>NW_003555868.1:0-1448 GCF_000090795.2 Amphimedon queenslandica | reverse complement strand
AATGGCGGCCACTTATCACCGTAGGTGGATACCGTAATAAACAGTAATGATATTCATAGGCCACCGTCAATCTCACCTGAAGAGGTCTATACGCTTGTGTAATTTCTTATGTTTAATTTATGTAATTACCTGCGTAAAGACACATGGGGTTGCACTAGAGTGATACCAGGTGAGCTGAGAATGGAATACTAAAGTAGTAAGGGCTTCTCTACACTGTTGCATGGCATGATAATTGATTTTCTGAGCCTCGAACGGAGGGATGAGGGGTGTGTGTGGTGTTAGGAGGGTAGCCAGGAAAGAAGTCTAGGCGGGTAGACAGACTAGGAGCATCAACCGACTGTGGCCAACACTCTGACGTCTGACTATCGACAAGAGTTGGGCGTAGTGTCCTCTCTTAAATTAAATGTCGTAATATTAAATCTCTCTCTCTCTCTCTCTCTCAGGGCTGCTCATAACATACATAAGATTTACACAAGTAAAGCAATACTGTCAAAAGGGTATCAATAAGATAGAATTTTAAAATCAATTCACATTTTGTATTGGAACCATTTCAATATTTGGACTTTTATTACTTGGAGCTTTTCAGTTTTCAAGTGTGAACAACAATATAAATTTCTCCTAATCATAATCATGCAACCCATTTTTAGGATTATAACATTAATGCAAAAGTTCATATGGTTGCACGTTTCATCTTATGGATTTTTGGTATATTGCACATGTGGTTCTAGACATTGGTGTCCTATAAAATATATGCCACTGGTTTGAAACGAGTCAAACGACATATTGACAGAGTTAATATTTTTGTTAGACTTATTATTTCTCTAATGGCAGTCATCATTTCTATAAATTGTATGAATTAGCAGATTAGATTGAGAGCACAGTTATCCTTCTCTCTTTCAATCAGGTTTGGTATCCATGAAAGTTTCTGAGCAACAAAGAGTACAAAAAGAAGGCCAATATGATCCTTACTACTGGAATAGTAGTGCTGCTGTAAGTGATCTTGACAAAAGACTCTAATAATAGACTGCATTTGGCTGGGGTTGTATGGTCAGTAGAAAATACATAGTGATCACATGACCAATTTAACAGCTATAACTGCCACAAACCATGCAGTTGCAATTTAGGTAGTCAGAAGTAAATTGTTTGTAATGTTCCTAAAACATTTTTTCAGTGGGTAAAAAATCCTAACTTTGTTCTGCTAGGTCTAATTACCAAGCCAACATTAGGAAACCAATCAACCTACAATGCCTAATGTAATGGGGTGTGTGTGTCACAGAATTAAAAAAAACGCCAATGCTTCAGCCAAACTAAATGACCTATTAGTATTAAATGTTGTTTATGCAATTAATGAATGATTCTATGCACACACATTATAGTAAATGTGGTGTTCTTGTCCTTTGGTCTCTCATCAGAATTGTATTTATATAAGCATGATGCACTTCAAATTA
>NW_003555867.1:0-1448 GCF_000090795.2 Amphimedon queenslandica | reverse complement strand
CTGCATGTACATGTACACGTGTGCATGCACGTAAGTGTATGTGACATCAGTACTTGTAGCAATTAATGCATGCACACGTGTGTGTCTGTGTATAAATGTTATAAACATGTGCGTGTATAACATTATCCTATTCATTATAGGCAAAAGAAAGGAGAGAGGGTGTGGGTAGTGACGTACCAGTTAGCGATGACACACTTACGGCTACGTCAGGCTATCGTGCTGTTGCTCCTAATGCCGACAGGTAAAACACCAGAGCACTGTATGCCTGATGTACCATTTATGCATTGAACACGTTACGCCACATAACCAATCAAGTTTTAAAAAGTTTGCATTTTAAATCGAAGGGATTTGTTAGTATATTGAATCCCTGAGATGCTCTGATTTTGAATGAAGTAAATTTTGTGTATTGCTAAACTTTTGGTGGTGGCTAGTTTTAGTTTGGCCATTGTGCATGTGTGCATGTGGTAATACTGACAAATGGCTATCATTATTAAGTACAAATTGACTGGAATCCTCTTTAAAAATGTGATTTTATACTCTACTTTTATTAGATATATTTTTATTTACACCGTATTTATTTATTTATTTATTTATTCATTTATTAGTTCGAGAATGTCAGAGAAGAGGAAGCAGCTCATAGCCAATAGTAAGTATCTCGGCGGCGATATGGAGCACACTCATCTTGTCAAAGGATTAGACTATGCACTCTTGCAGAAGGTGAGATGAAGCAATACATGTACATGTACATGCATAGATGCATTGTAATATTTCAGAGGGGGGAATCGTGACAAATCTGGCATTTTAATAGTCATTATAATCATCATTTTGAACCATTATGTGCATGGCCAATGACACATAGCCACAAAGCTGCCAAATTAAAGTTAAAACCCAAGAATTTAGCAAATAGTTGATATTTATTCCCTTTAAAATTACCTGTATAATGTGCATAGACAGCTACACATGTACTTGTAGGTTAATGTACATGTACATGGCTTTATTGAAAAAAAATTTGGTAGAGCATTAGTGCATGAATAAAATGTTGCTAGATACATGTACAGGTGCTATTAATGTACAATTCTACACGTACATGTGATTTGATTCTGAAGAACCATTTCAACCTAAGACTTACCTGCCAGTCCATTTTGTTTTATGTACATACATGTACATTGTATTTTAAGTCAGTAAATGCTAAAAAATTATTATAGACATTAATTATACTCTTAAAGTGTAAGTGCAGTGATTTTTTAGGGTATTTATTTTATGGTCTTTATATGATTGCCTGACCATAATAATGATGTGTTCCAACTCCCATTGTCTAAAAAAATTTATTCACTGAGATATGAGCCTTCAAAGATGCACTTTTTGCTTCCTGCCAATTTACTTCCTGTCGGTGGGTGTGGCTAAACGTGACGTCATAAGAGGCATTGATGCAGATAACTCCATTCCTC
>NW_003555866.1:0-1448 GCF_000090795.2 Amphimedon queenslandica | reverse complement strand
CCTCAATCACTGACAATGAATTAAAGTTTTCAATATCTTCAGATATTTCTTTGATTTTGTTAGATGATAGATCCAGTCTAGTCAGTTCCACCTGGTCCCACCATCTCTCATCAACATCAAATAGAGCTGTTGCACGGAACTAATCAACGGGAGGGTGTGGCTAAAATTGAGCTAAATTGTCCGCCATGTTGGGTGGCAAGAAGGCCAAGAATGAATGGGGGAATGGAGAAAAAAAATTAAATAAATTCTGCAGTTGACATTCCAGGCTAATACAAGTTAGGAGATGAAGATATTGAGTGAAGAAGTCTCTATAATATTCTGCAGTGAAGTATGATATCTCTTTGATGAAAAATAGCAGTTTGTTTCCATTCTTCCATTCGTTGCGTGTACATTCTTGCCACTCAAGATGGCCGACAGGAAGCCTCGCCTACCCCGTTAATTACATCCGTGCAACAGCTCTATGAAGCAGTACTACCATCAGGAGGATCAATATTGAGTCTCCACAGTTTAGGAGGAATAACACTAATGCCCCTGTAATTATACACATTCACCCACTAACTTTCATACATCCACATGTTCATTAATGCGTCATAATAATGAAAATCCAAAAAATCATTTTTGGTGAATTAAAAAACATGTTACAAGTCTCACACAGCCTCCTACCTGTTTGACAGGTTCAGTGAACCGGTTTTACGAGCTTGTTTCAATAAGGATTCTGGTACAGTCCCCTCCTTACCTACCCCATCACTTTCACTAGGAGAATTGAAGAAGTTTGGATTTGGTTTGAGTCTAGTAGAACCAGCAGGAGATTTTCTACTGGCACCACGACTGGAACTCATTTTATCAAATTTGAATAAATGGGTGTGGTCTTATGTTGCATAGTTTGGGTGGGGCTGGTATTTTGGAAGAATGGCATCTAAAAGTGAGGGCCACTATTCTCTTCTCTTTGTATCTCTTTCATTCATTCTTTGTCTCTCTTACTCTCTCACTTACTTTACTCCTCTGTATCCTGTCCTTATTCTAATTCATCACTATATTACTGTTATTCTGTTACTGGTACCTCTTGTTCTCTATAGACTATCAACCAGTGGGGAGAGAGGAACACTCCACAGTAAAGGTAGGAGACTACCTATATATGTGGGGTGGGGTCGGGTCTGGAGTAGACTATGATGTGATGGAGGTGTATCACTTACCAACTGGTGCTTGGGACCAGAAACCTATTACTGGTACCCCACCACGAGGTATATTGAACTATTCATCTGTTGCTATTGGGAAGGACGTATATTATTTTGGTGGATATGATGGTTTTGGTTATCATAACAACTTACATTGTTTCAATATGGATTCATTCAAGTGGAGGGAACTCTCTCCTTCTAGTTCTGATCATGGTCCAATGAAAAAGGCCTACTGTGGAATGGTATCAGCTTATTTTGACGGTGAAGACTATC
>NW_003555865.1:0-1448 GCF_000090795.2 Amphimedon queenslandica | reverse complement strand
ATGAATAGAAAAGATACATAACATTGTCATTTACCTAATTTTAACTACTATACCGGCCCCAGTTCACACTCTTTAAACTTACAATCAGTCTTCATAGTAATCCATCATCCATGAGTCAGGGAGCCCCTCGTCACCATAACTAATGCCAGTAGTACCTCCTCTGATGGAAGACATCTTTAATCAATAATAAGGATGGGTGTGGTGACACGCCCATAAAATTTTTATTTAAAAAGGAGCAAAATAATGTTTAGTCTAGAAGACTAGAACAAGAAAAAGCACACAGTGCAAGAAACTAGTGGAGAGACTGGTATCCAGTGGAATATCAGCAAAAGAAATGCATTTCCCAGGTAAAGGTGTATTTCTGGACTTTACACAATGAGTTGAGGCTGCCCCTTCTTCTTTAGATAGGAGTGCACCAGTTACTGGGACGGTCAGATTGATAATTACTTGAAGAATAATTTAAACATGGACGATCATGTCATTCATTTATTGTTCTCAGCCAATCGATGGGAGCTGGAGTAAGGATTCTAATTTTAGATTTTTGTTACTAAAATTAGCACAAGCTAAAATGAATTTTGTTTCTAAAATTAGATCGTATGGTTTAGGATGTTAATTTTAGTAACAAAAAAATCAAGTTTAACCATTTTAATTTGTTTTTTGGAGTATTAATTTTAGCATCAAAATTAATGTAATTTTAATTTGGAACAATAATTGTTGGATAATTGGATTTCTCTCTCTCTCTCCTTAGGGCTGGAATGTGTTGAGATTTGAAGTCAGGTACAACACTAGTTATTGACAGATATGCTTATTCAGGTGTCGCTTTTACAGCTGCTAAAAAGGTAATGTACATGTATTGAAAGTATCAAACAGCAGAAAATTTTGGAAGGAACTAAACATTGTGTTTTTATAGCCATTTGCCAAAATAAAAATGTCATTTTTAGCCATTATTATGAGGGACATGACCACAAAAAATTTTTAACTATAATTTGCCGTTAGCCAATATTGTGCAATTTGCCAAAATTTAAAGTCTTACCAGCCTTCAATATTTTCTGATGTGTAATAAAAGTGGAGTAATTTTAAAGCTATTTTTTGGAAAAAAACCATGGGCTATAGCCTTAGGTATTTTTCAGAATTTTGGCCTTATCTTAAAATGGCCGTAACTCGAAAAATTCAAGTCGGAATCAGCTAAAGCTTTCTACACAGCATAAGTACATCAATACGTATCAGAAACTGTATTAAGAATTGGAGGGTGATTTTGAGCCATTTATGGGCTATAGCCTTGGGTATTTATTATAAAGAGACTACTCAGTTGTCCTATTAAAATGACATTCCTCATACTCCAGTAAACTTACATTATTGTATTATTATTGGTGGTTGGTATTATTATGGGATAAACACAGTCAAACATTATAAATCCAAAATCATCATTCATTATGCTGATAGGAGCA
>NW_003555864.1:0-1448 GCF_000090795.2 Amphimedon queenslandica | reverse complement strand
TATTATTAAATGTATATAATAGATACTGGTTCATGTTCCAATGATGGTGAGATCAGATTGGCCAATGGTACAATAGAGCAAGAAGGTAGAGCTGAAATATGTCTCAATGGAGTATGGGGTGGTATCTGTCAAACTAGTTGGGGTACATCTGATGCTTTGGTATTCTGTAAAGGACTGGGATACAGGGGACCAAGTAAGACAAATTTAATGAAGCAATTTAATGATTCAATGATATAGATCCAACCACATTCTATGGTGCTTATTTTGGTGAGACTGGAGGTCCGATTATATTAAGTAATATTGGTTGCTCTGGATTCGAGACTGGCATTCAACAATGTAGCAAGAGTATACAACCAAACTTCAATTGCACACAGCAAAAATCAGCTGGAGTGATGTGCAAAGACTGTAAGTCAGGCTTCTCATTTAAAATGATTTGCATCATGAATGTTCACAGCTTGCAGCAATGGTCAGGTGAAACTAAGAGGCAGCAATGGCCCTAGTGAAGGAACTGTTCTTGTCTGTTATAATAACATGTGGGGCTTAATATCAGATACTGCATGGAGCAATGGAGATGCTAGAGTTGTCTGTAATACACTTGGATACAAGAATAAAAGTATGACTAATTAATTGATTGATGCATACACATGTGTTTCATTTTTATAGCTGCCAAACCTGTAATTGGATCACATTTTGGCAAGACAAACTTACCACTACATTTTAAGCATGTGTCATGTTTTGGCCAAGAGACTAGTATTATGCACTGCTCTAAGATCATACTCTCACTTAAAAATGGAAAACTGGCTCTCAACACTGATGATGTAGCTGGGGTTAAATGTATAGATGATGATGGTGCTGACGATGATGATAATGTTGGAACAAGGCCTAGGGGCTGCATTGAGATCAATACTGTAGCATTACAGTGTCAGTCTAATGGTACTATCAGATTGGAAGGTAGTGAGGAGAGAGGGACTGGTAGATTAGAGTATTGTTATAATGGATACTGGTCACCATTCTGTAAGCTGGACCCTGTGACTGCTTCTGTTGTCTGTAAACAGCTTGGATTCACTAACTACACAGGTAAAAATTACATAAGAGTTTTTAATGTTTTTAAAGTTTTTTTTACCAAGCTGCTTCAATTATTCCCACTGAAATATCTCAGAACTTCAGCCTATTTGAAAATATCACATGTGCTGGTACAGAGTCTTCCTTATCAAACTGCAAGATTCATGCATCAAAATGTCTCAAATGGTGCAGTGAAGTTTTAGCAATAAAATGTTTCAGTAAGTCCAAATATTTGTGAGTCCAATTATAACACTTTAATTACAGATCCTGGTATGTGTACGAATGGTGATATTAGACTAGTTGATGGTATCATTGAGAATGAAGGAAGAATTGAAATATGTACTGATGGAGTCTGGGGAGCTGTCTGTGATGAAGGATGGGATAAA
>NW_003555863.1:0-1448 GCF_000090795.2 Amphimedon queenslandica | reverse complement strand
CGGCCTACTCCTAGAACCTAACCTACACCCTAGAAGCTAACTAAGTCCTATTACTAGGATTTGGACGGACCATAGCTGTGGCACAATCAGCTGCTTGATAAATAGGTATGCTGCATTACCTATGCAACTCGGGTCAGGCAATTACCCACCATGCGAGCCTTTGTGAGCATTAAGGCTTGCAGCAACAGAAGATACAAAAATAATGAATTAGGGGGAGTGTGGGTCAAAGACCCTGCCCATACAAATTTCACGCCTCACAGGCGGAGAATACAATAATAATAGACACAAACACATAATAGAGGGAGGGAGGGAGGGAGAGATTGAAGGGAGAGACAGAGAAACGATAACACACAGAGCAGCCAATAATACTCAGAGCAGCCAATAATACTCAGAGCAGCCAGCAGCCAATAATACTCAGAGTAGCCAGCAGCCAATAATACTCAGAGCAGCCAGCAGCCAATAATACTCAGAGCAGCCAGCAGCCACTAATACTCAGAGCAGCCAGCAGCCAATAATACTCAGAGCAGCCAGCAGCCAGCAGTGTGATTGCAACAAAAGCAACGCAATGTGCTAACAGCAAAGCCACGCCTGCCGACCAACCCTAGCCATGTGGCAATCAGTTCATGGATATTAACTTCGTTTAACCTAGGTGCTTAAACTCCAATATTATACTTCATAATATCAATACTAGTTGTCATTATTTTTATTGTAACAATCAGAAGATCAAGAATTCATCACCAAAGACAAGATGACAATGAAGCAGAGTCCCTACTGGTCACTAATAATAAATGGAAAACACTTAGCAAGCAGTTACTACCACTAGTAGTGTATCCAATAGTTAATACAGTAATGGAAATGGTTTTGTTTCCACTTTCAGTGCTCTATTTTAGTGGCACTACTTTTAAAGGTGTACGCTTCTATTCATTGATATTCTCTTCTGGTCTAATAACTGGTATTATTGTTATAATACATCTATGCATAGTGAAGTGTAAGAAGAAACAAAGAGAAAGAAAGAGAGTGAAAAGGAATGAGTCACAAGAGTCTTTCTGTAAAGTGTCTAATGATCATGATGATGTCTTCACAAGAGAAACAGTTGCTTCAACAAATGCTCATACTACTTACCAATACACTCGTACATCAAGTTTAACAGCTGATGATCAGCTAGTTACATTGCCAATTAACTGACTTAATTAAAAAGAATTTTTAAATAATATGTATTGAGCACATGCTTATAAATAGAATGTTTTGTAGACTAACAGTTTTTTTACCAAAAATTTTTCTAGAACCTAAAATTACTACAAATATGATTTATTGTGTGTTGGACTCTAGCTTTAGTTTGTGATCATGATTCTGCTATAGAAGTTATATTTCAAAGTTATCTTTAAAAGTGGCTGCAGAAGGTAAGATTTGCAAAATTTTTTACCAACAAAATAATGGCAAGTCTCAAC
>NW_003555862.1:0-1448 GCF_000090795.2 Amphimedon queenslandica | reverse complement strand
AATTCATGGTGAAATGATTGAATTGGTACTTTCCTTACTATCAGCTGGAATCATGACTTACATACACGAGGGTCAGGTTCAAGCAGCAATACATTTTTCAAAAATGGAATCTAAAGTTGATAATGAAATAACAGAGCTCCTGCGTTATTATGCAGAAGATGTCCATGGAATGAAGTTATCTGAGAGTCAAGTCAAAGTCACTATAAGCAGTGAGATATCTGAGAGTCAAGTTGAAGTCATTATAAATGAGATGAAACAAAAAGTTGATCAAAGTAGTTACCATTTAGACAGTAACAGGGTCTCTCATTTAGTGCAGGACCCAGATGAACACTCATTGCTGCGATATGCAACACCAGTTGATAAGCATTCCAGTGATCCATATGCAGCAGAGGAACATGATGTTACAGAGAAATTTAAGGCTGCAGAACTGAGAAAACTGGGTCAGTGACGTTTGACTCAAATTTAAATGTTACTGATACGACTTGTCTTTGTTTTTTATAGTCTGTTTTGTAGCCTAGTAAGTTTAGTAGTGTGTTTTTAAACTTACTAATAATTATTATTGATTTAATGTCAACAAAAAAGTTTATGGTGTCAAGATGTTTATAATTTTTTATAGCATGCAAGCGCAATGCAATGAAGCTCTACCCAGGTATGAAAAATAGGTTTAAATATAACTTGAGAGTGGAGGACTCGTGCTTAGTTTCGAAGGATCCCCCAATTGTATACCAGAAAATGTCTTAAGAGCGAGGTGTATTTATAATAGGAGCAGCCCGAACACCAGTGGGGTCGCTGAACGGCTCTCTATCCAGTCTCTCAGCACATCAACTGGGTAGTACAGCCATCACTGCTGCTCTGGAGAGAGCTAAAGTATTGCCAGAGAAGGTATGATGTGCAACCAATGATGATAGTATAATGATAGGAAATGATTGTTAATTGTGGGTATTACATATAATGGGTACTATCATTATTAATGGGTGCTGATAGGTTTCTGAAGTGTTGGTTGGTCAAATACTAACAGCTGCCCAAGGACAGAATCCGGCAAGACAAGCCGCCATGTTGTCTGGGATACCGAAAGAAGTACCGTCAACCAGTATAAACATGTTGTGTGGATCAGGTACAAATACATGTATATACATCAGTTGTCAAAAAAAACATTTCCATGTTTAGGTTTACGCACAGTTGCGATGGGCTACCAGAGTATACTAGTAGGAGATGCTGACGTTGTTGTAGCAGCTGGTCAAGAAAGCATGAGCCAAGTAAGAGAGAGAGAGAGGAAGATAGAGAAAAGAAAATCATTTCATTAAAGTCTTTTCTTGTGTATATCTGCATGCATTTATGTGCAAGACTAAAAGTTTTTTTTCATGCTTGGATTGCTTTCATTGCAGGCTCCTCATGCTGTTCATTTAAGATCAGGCATCAAGTTTGGTGATGCCACTCTCACTGATACA
>NW_003555861.1:0-1448 GCF_000090795.2 Amphimedon queenslandica | reverse complement strand
AAAGTGTTGAATAAATGCAGAAAGATCGAAGTAGCACGAATTTCAAGAGCTATTACACTGCAAGATTTCTATGTATTGGGAAGATGTTTTGGTCTTTCTTCATGTTCCTGGAAGCTTGGTTTTACAATACGTGGCTTATCAAGTGAGCATATAAAGATGTTTGTATCTGGTTTCAAGGATGTAACACCACAATCACAACAGCAACAGCATCCAAGTCTTGAGCATATAGTATTATCTCTCAATCCAATTGGTAATGAAGGACTAGCTACTTTCCTTAGTTTACCAACACCAATTTTACGTACAATCTCTGAACTTTTTTTAAGAGCTGCATCATTGATAAATAATGACTGTTTTAAGGATTGCATAACAAAATTTAAGCATTTTCATGCATTGAAAGTTTTTCTGTTTCATGACAATGAGTTTAAAGAAGGTGAGCAGCAAAAGCTAATTAATGTCCTCAGCTATAAATTGAAAAATGTTGAAAAAGTTTCCTTTTCCAGCCTCAGTCCTCGAGAATGCTCTACACTTTTAGAATGCTCTACACTTTTATCACAATCTCATTTAACTCAACTGGAGCTATATGAGCTTTCTCATGAATCTGTTAAAGAGTTGTTCATGTCATTAAAAACCAAATGTTCTAAGCTCAAATCCATTGAGTTATATCAATCTCCAATAACAAAAGAAATTGTAGAGAGAAGTCTTCAACATTCTTTGCCTGACTGTACACTCAAGGAATTGAAACTGATCAATTGCGAGATTGATTCTAAAACTGCCAATTTAATTATTGATGCAGCTACGCATAGTCCGACTCTCCAAGTTATTGATCTAAGTGACAATATCATTGATGATGAAGGAGGTTGTTACATTGCCAGCAAATTGGAAGAGCTTCTAGTCTCAAGACCCAGACCATCCCCCAGGCTACAATTAGCTGGCAAAACTAGAGAGCTTCATAATTCAGCAGAAAGTATTTTACAGCTATTCTTGCAGCATAACTTCTTCACCGAGAAGTCTATTGAAGAGTTTACAGACAAGCTAACCCAGTTACCTTATTCCTTTACCATACACCTCTCATTGCAATGGAAGGATTACGTTGAAACCAAATTGAGTCTTAGTCCACAAGTTGAGAAATTGCTAGTAATTGATGTTCAAAATGATAATTTAGCTCTAAAAAGAGAGCAGCAGCAACATAACACCCAACCTAGTACTGCTTCTCTAACATTCAATGATATACCAGCACAGCATGACAAAAGGCCAGATGTAGTTTCCAGTGCCACCAATGACACTGATGAGGATGATATAGGGTCCGGGTGGATTGAAGTCATAGAGAAAAAAAGAGGCCGTCGCCATAAATGAACGATTGGTTTTTTGACATTGCCTTCCTTTGCTTGTCTCCTTTTATGGAATGCTTCATTTTGATAATTTTGTTTATGTGATTGTTATTTGTGTTT
>NW_003555860.1:0-1448 GCF_000090795.2 Amphimedon queenslandica | reverse complement strand
CTCATAGGAAGAAAATAACTTAAGCTTCTTCAGTCACATGTTACGCCTCTATTAATTATTGGCAATTATTTTTACATGCCATCTTAGCTGGCTTGCATTTCTTAATGCATAATTCTTTTGCTGTCTTATGCATGATCCCTTAATAATAAATTCTATCAAGACAACAGTATCTGTGCCATCATAATAGGTGTTAGTTTTTGTATCTCTTTTGACTTGAGTCGGTACAGAGCATGCTACATGCACTACTAAAAGTAATGAATCATGCATTGTCATTATCTCGATTATGCTGCATAATAAAGATAAAGAGTAGAGAGTAGATAATAGAATAGTGTATAAATGCAAGAGCAGCTGTGGTGAGTCGAAGCACTGTAGGTGTCTCGTTGTGACTTTTATTCTTTGATATACGCAATAATTTTGTTGTGTGTTGATTTTTGTTATTTTGTGCTCGCCTTCAATCCACGTAATTTAATCCACCCACATCCAATGCCATTCTATTGCATAGACTATATGGCCAGAGCAATGAAATGAGCTCGTACATAATCTATTTTGAGCACTTTTCTTTGAAAACATGAATTTTTAAGTACTCAAAAATTACAATGTATGCAATAAATTTTGAACATTAACATAATTTACATATTTGTAATGTAATACATAACATCTATACAATATTTTCTTTATACAGTATCCTATATACCTGATGTTCAGTGTATCTTTGGTCACCTCCTTGAGAGTAATGTACAATATTGCACTCCTAACCTTTTCTGGAAAAACTTTAGACTGGAGGACAACCAGTCAATGTCTAAGGATACCAGGTACGTCATAAAACAATGCCCTTTTACTGCACCTACTTTTTTGAATGCTTCAGAGTTTTTCTCAAGCTCTACTCATCAGATAGATGAGACTCTTAAAGTGGGTGTTGCTAGTTATTAAAGGTTATTAATAGTTATCTTATTAGAAAAGATTTTCATTTATTCATTAATTATTTTATTGTTATTTATTTGTTTTTTAGAAAAGAGGTCACAGTAAAGTATTTGAGTAGAGATTCGATGGGCAGTTATTGGACCAAATCATGTCACGGCTGTGAATATACATGTAGGTGCTTATTGTCCACCATTTTACATGTACATAAGTACATGTATTACTTTTACATGTACACATACATGCATGAATGAATAAATTTTTCCATTGCTTTGTTCTATTTTTTTTTCTCATTCTTAATTCTTTATCTCTCTCTCTCCTCTTTTTGCTCCTCTCTCTTCTCCTCTAAAGGTTCAAGAAGCAACAAGGTTTTATGTCACTCCAGCTCTCAGTAGTTCAGTCTAAGAACCATACTGAGAGTCTCTAGGAGTTTGTACAAGGTGACATGCTTGAGGGGGACAACAGGCACCTTTGTAGAGAGTTTCAAGAGAAGGTACGTGATTCAAATATCAAAATATAATAATAATATT
>NW_003555859.1:0-1448 GCF_000090795.2 Amphimedon queenslandica | reverse complement strand
AAGATTATATACAACAATATACAAACATATATGTAAGAATGCATGTATATACAGGAAACAATTATAAATACATTACCTTTACTAATTATCAATTTCTTCAAGTAATCATGACAATCACATATGATATTCTTTAATAAAATTACATCATCAACACACAAGACTCCATCATTGCCTCCAGGAACACACAAACTCAATATCAGACGTAGCAATGGAAGGGAATGAGTGGAATCACACTTTGGTAGCAAGTAAAAGGAGTGGTTTAATAACTGCTTTGATAAAGTACTGATGATTGGAAACTGGGCAGATTTAAACTCTAAAAAGAGAGAGAGGGAGAGAGCAAGAGAATAAATTGAAGTATACCGTAAATCTTGTATATTTCAAGTGATGGTAATTTTCGTATACCATATAGCACTTTATTTTCAAGGAGCTAAACTTTTGCTATTTTCGCGGTTAGCATGAAACTGCGAAATTAAAGATCAGCTAAAATTTCAATTGCCATTAAAGGTGTGGCACTAACATTGTGAATCCACCAGACTTGGGTCAAATACAACGTGGAAGTATTTAAATACAAATACAAATACTGTACAAAAACAAAAATACAAATACAAATACAAATACTGTTTTCAGCTTTGTATTTAAATACAATTACAAATACTGCATACATGTATTTCAATTACAATTACAAATACTTTCTTCTCAAGTATAGACAGTTATTAACTACATAGTTTTATGAATTAATCAATCAAGTAAATTGAAAGCCTCTTTTCATTATGCATGCATGTATAATCAATAATATTTAGTTATAGTCATGTATTGCATTTAGTGAACGTTAGTGTTTCAAAGTTTTGTCACTCAAACAGCATCTTCATCCACATTGAAGTATTTTAAAGTATTTTGCTGTATTTTGAAATACTTCCCTGCTGTATTTCAATTACAAATACAAATACAAATACTTTCAAAAGTATTTAAATACGACTAATTACAAATACTATTTGTATTTGACCCAAGTCTGGAATCCACAAAAGTTATTTCCGCAAAAAAAATTGATTTTTATCAATCCGCAAAATTTTAGCTCCGCAAAATTAAAGCGCTATACAGTAGCAATGAGGCATACTAAATTTAGAATTACTAATAGTTCCTTTTTCCCTATTAATATATCGGGCTGATTGGACTGCATATCAAATTTTCCAACACCTAAATTTTCCAGTCTGTATTTTATAACCATTGAAAATAACCAGATCTACAGTAGTACTAAAACTATACAATAGTTATTCATAATTATAGGACATTTCTAAAAAAATTGGCTAAAACATAAATGGATTTCATTAATAGTTCTTCATTTAAGAGGGTGTGGCTTAAATTCCAATAAAGAGGCGAGCCACTTAACGAATAATGATACCAGATTTTCTTCTATATACCTGTAAAAACTGAAGAGAGATGATGTCCCA
>NW_003555858.1:0-1449 GCF_000090795.2 Amphimedon queenslandica | reverse complement strand
GGATCCCCTCCAAAATCACCCAAATTTTTATTACATTTTCTGATACATATTGATGCACTTATGCTGTGTAGAAAGTTTGAGTTGATTCCGACTTCAACTTTTCGAGTTACAGCCATTTTAAAAATGAGCCAAAATCTGAAAAATACCCAAGGCTATAGCCCATGGTTTTTTCAAAAAAATGGCTCCAAAATCACCCCCAATTTTTATTACATTTTCTGATATATATTGATGTACTTATACTACGTAGAAAGTTTGAGCTGATTCTGACTTCAACTTTTCGAGTTACGGCCATTTTAAAAAACCAAAAACACAATAGTATTCCACACTTACTCGTCCAGTTTTCCTCATTGCTTTTATTTCACGAGGCGACAGCTGCTTTATCTGTCCACTGCTCTTTGCCAATCTCTCCGACCGAGGTACCCCGTCCTCAGAATAATCTGGACGCGATATATGACTAGGAACACTCCTGGTCGGGGTCTAAATGGGCGGGGCAGTAAAGGATTAATTTGATTGGTCGATGTGTAGTCACATGACTTACAACAGGTGCGGGTCTGAGTGGTCCGGTGAATTTAAACGAAGGCCATGGATTATAAGAGCTCGTCTTCTTGTGTACAAGCTTATGTGTCCCCCAAAAACCTTTGAAACAATCCTAATGAATTATAAAGTAGAATGTAGCGACATAACACAAATTACACTCAGCATTTTTCAATTACTTGCGAGCAGAAGAAGCTTCCAGCAATACTTAGTTTAATACAAGTGGGGCACTGTAGTGCGGCTGGTTTATCACATCCTTCAGTTTGACAGAATTGCTCTTCAGTCTCAGCTTTCTCTTCAATTTTTTTAGTTTTTGAGTCTTCTTCTACCACACCGTTATCGGCCATTTTGATTTGGGCGTGTCTAACCACGCCTAGGTCAATAAATTAATTAGTAGTTATTAAAATTAATTTTATTAATAATCAATATAATAATCAACACAATAATAAGTATAAATAGTAAGAATCAGAGTTGATTACAAGTATCAATATGCATTAATAAACACTCGAGAGTCAACTTGCAACAGGAACGAGTTGCTAGGCAACGCATTTTGAGCGTGGCAAGATGGGCGGGAAGTACCGCAGAAGTAACTAACGTCAGATAACGTAATCCTTTAAATAGAACAGGCACATTAGTAGGTAGTTCGTCTTTAACACTAAATGTCAGCTGGTTTGGTATTGGCAATGGGTGGCAAACAGCTGGTTCTATACTTTGTAAAATATTCGAACTATTCTCAATCACTGAAGGAACAACACCTAGCAAGCTGTCATCTTTCTTCATCCATTCTCTCGTAGTAACTAGGTATTCTTTAAGCTCCCCGCTCTTCCAAAGACTGAGGTTGTCGGCTAGTAGTTTCTTGGGGTACTCAGTGAGAGAAGGTTTCACTTCTCCCCACTCTAAGTCTTGTAGCCATTG
>NW_003555857.1:0-1449 GCF_000090795.2 Amphimedon queenslandica | reverse complement strand
CACCAGTTTGCAAGTACTTTCTTGTTTCCTTACTTTTTTCCCCATTCAATCCTACTATTTTCCCATTTTTAATGTTTTTTATTTACTTGTAATATCTATGGCTCCACTACTATAATTCTGCTCTGGCGATGTCGACAGTCCTTTAAAGTTGTTATTTTAATTTAAATGGACGGAGAGTGGAGCTGACTGATCCTAGTCCTAATACCAGTCTAAACGAGTGGATACGGTCCCAGTATGGGCTCTCTGGGACCAAGAGAATGTGCGGTGAAGGAGGCTGCGGGTGTTGCGTAGTTTCTGCAACTAAGACGGACCTCTTGAGTAACGAACAGGTTACTCTAGCCATCAACTCTGTGAGTAAGAGCTAAACCTGAGCTTCCTTCTGTAAAAATAATAGGCAGTGGCTATTTTTACGGGCCCGTAATCCGACCGTGGGTGGCTATTTTTACGGCAGGATGATTTATCTATGGATTTACTCATTTTAAAACCTGGAAAACACTCTAAAATAAAAAACTAAACCCTAAACCAACCTTGGGGACTCCTAACATAACTAGGGGGCTCATAAAATGACTGGGACGCTCTAAAAAAAAAACCGCCACCCTAACCCCTAAACCCTAAAAACAATAGCTAAGTAGGGGACTCCTAACATAACTAGGGCTTCTAACATAATTAGGGAACATAGCGAAGTAGAAAGATAAAAAAAATCAATTTGTTAAAGTCAAAATGATAAAAAAAGAAATGGTCTGAGCTGGTGCCCGTCCGTTTCCAACCCAGCGCCTTCCCCACTGTGCTACCACGATCCTGCTGCCTTATTGATGCTTATTGTCATCTTTATACGTCACTTCATTTCTATATTCCCTGCCGTAAAAATAGCTGTATACAATGAGATTACGGGACCGTAAAAATAGCCACTACGAAAATAATATGCTAAATAGGTGTGGTTAATTAGATAATAATTAAATATTAATTCATTAATAATATGAATTTATCCGCAAAATATTTATAGTGCTTGTGTCCTTTGTATTCCATTAATGGTTGGTCTATTACTACGGTTGAAGGAATTGGCAGGTTAGCATTAGCTAGTACATAATTCAAGCAATATACATTAACTTGTATTAATTAATTTTGGTGAACTTGAGATACTGGTATAAAGCAATTTGTATTTTGAATTTCCCTTAGCTCTAAGAAAGGGTTTCATCCTGTACAGAAAAGGATTGCAGAGTACAATGGAACCCAGTGTGGTTACTGCACCCCTGGTATGGTCATGAGCATGCACAGGTAAGTAGCTCCTTTTAATTGCTTTATTTTTGAATATAAGAGTTGTCGTATTTATGTAAAGTTACTGTTTTTTTTTAGTTTACTTCAAAAGATTCCTGAACCAACAAAGCAGATTGTTGAGGACAATTTTGATGGTAATATCTGTCGTTGTACTGGTAAGGATCAATTGCATTT
>NW_003555856.1:0-1449 GCF_000090795.2 Amphimedon queenslandica | reverse complement strand
AACTTTGACCTGATTCTGATCAAATTAGTTTTAATGTTGCTCAAAAATCGAACCAACGGCCAAAGGCCATGGCTATGAGATAATTCTCTATTTCTATACTTTTTCCTGATACACATATATGCATGTGTCCTTATGTTGTGTAAAAATTTTCTCTAAATGCAATTGATGCACTGTATTAGTAACGCGGTAGCGTTACTAAGTAGGATTCACCCCATTTCAAAATGGCTGCCACGACTTTTGCAGCCTTGCTATACCGGGAAAACGAGCTCCTATGCTTACCAAACTTCTTAGAGGACCTTATCTCGACCAGAGGATTCCATTAGTACCACTAGCATGTCTCTAAACCTTGTCTAAGAGGAATGTGAAAAATCGGCAAACGGGCCGTTTTGTTCAGTCCACTTATTTTCGTCTTCATCATCTCCTGTCAATCAGTTAAGCAGGGGTATCGTAGTCTTTGACCAAAGCTACAAGGCTAATTCTTACACTATTCTACTTCAGCTGGCCATGCGCAGGTCCACAACTTCTTAAATAACTCTAACAAAAAGAAAAATGCCCTCTCTCTATCGTTGCAGTAGTCCACTTACCTCATTCCGCCATTTTGTTAATTAAAAGAAGCATGTGCTCCAAAATGTAGGTGTGGTCGCGCATGCTCAGATCTGCCATAGATAATAGAGTAACTAATAACTATTATTCCTTTACTCTATTATCAGTGGCGGATCTAGGGGGTTCCATGGAACCCCCCTTTGGCAGAAGAAGTTGTCTTTTTGCAGTATCTTTGGATTCTTTGCAGTCAGTTTGCAGCACTTTTCCTCCATTTTATTAATTGAAATTAATGAGCCACACCCAAAATTTAATTAAAATTAATGAGCCACACCTACTTAAGTGATATGGAACCCCCTTTTAATTTTTCTGGATCCGCCAGTGATTATCTATGGATCTGCAGACCTCGAACTGGAAAAGCTAGCTATTTTTTTTATCTAGCTACATATGTATGCTTGGATCAACTGCAATACTTAGCGGAGGTTCCAGGCTTCCAGAGAAGGCAATTAATCATTATTAATTTTTAGTAAGTGTGTGTGATGAATAAAATTTTATTTCAAAAAAACATGTCATGCAATGATCATGAACTTGACAACAGAAGCAACCAGGAAACAATTGAATACAGGGTTGCAGAACAGTATCTAATAATCAACAATGATCAGGCATCAGATCTCAGAACTGAGAAAAGCAAGCATTTTTTTATCTAGCTATACTTGAATCAACTGCAATCAAGATTGCAATACATAGTGGAGGTTCCAAGGCTTCCAGTTTTAACTAAGAGAATTAGGCGATTAGTCTTGGATATGATATTATCATTGTTTTATTAAATGTGTATTTAATAAATTGAATTCAATATTAATAATTAAATAATGTTATGCAATGATCCATGAACATTACAACAGGACAAAA
>NW_003555855.1:0-1449 GCF_000090795.2 Amphimedon queenslandica | reverse complement strand
CAAAGCGTGTTTCACTCACCTATATCCACTGAAGACCCCTCTGGAAGTCAAGCTTGGTGATGGACGATCTTTAAGAGCTGTTGCTCAAGGCTCTGTGAAATTGACAATACAAAATGGACATGAGAAGTACCGTAAGTGCAAATTGTATGGTGTCCTGTATGTTCCTGATTTGTCAAGTAATCTTTAGAGTGTTTTTAAATGTACAGAAAGAGGAAACAAGGTAATGTTCTCTAAATACAGCTGTGTGATCAAAGATTCAAATTAGAAGCTGGTGGCTGTGGCAACACGAGTTGGTGGTTTCTATCAGATACAAACTCATTACATTGAAGCAAATACTGCTGCAACTGTTGACAAGGAGGATCTATGGCATTGCCGCTATTGACATTTGAGATCTAAGAATCTTCAGAAACTTGCTCTAGATGATCTGGTGAATGATTTTGATTTTTCCACTACAGGTACTCTTCAGTTCTGTGAGTCGTGTATTGAAAAGAAGCAGCATAAGATGCCTTTTCCTGCTCAATCAGAGTCTTAAGCTAAAGAGCCATTAGATATTGTTCACAGTGATGTCTGTGGTAAAATAAATTTGAAATCATTGAGTGGAGCAGAATATTTTCTGACTTACATTTATGACAAAACTAGATTTGTTTGGGTCTATGTGTTAAAGAGAAAATCTGATGTTTTTTCAACGTTCTGCGAATGGAAAGCATCTGTTAAAAGGTCTACAGGAAGAAGCATTAAAGTTTTGCGAACGTATAATGGAGGGGAGTTTACTTTTAACGAGTTTGAAGAATACTTAAGGAAAGAAGGAGTCAAACATGAGCTAACAATCCCAAAATGTCCACAACAAAATGGAGTTGCAGAGAGACTCAATCGGACTCTAGTGGAGATGGTTAGATCAATGTTGTTAGGTGCTAAACTCCCTCAACGATTCTGGGCAGAGGCTCTGGTCACTGCTGTTTATCATCGAAATCATTGTCCTACCAAAGCTGTGATGAATAAAACTCAATTTGAAGCTCATACTGGAGAAAAGCCAAGTGTTAGACATTTACGTGTTTTTGGCTGTGTAGCATATCGACACGTGCCAAAGGATGAAAGACAAAACCTGGATTACAAATCGCAGAAGTGTATGTTTCCATGGTATCCAGATACCAGGAAGAGGGTTTTTGGTTGTATGATGTGCAGAAGTTAAAGATAGTATATAGTCGTGATGTCATCTTTAATGAAACAGAATTCTTTAAGTACAATGACAAGGAGAAAGATCAGCCTTTAGTACGCATTAATCTAAGAGAAGAGCAAGTGGAAGAAACAGAAGAAACATGTAATGGAGAAAATGAGGATGAAACAATACATGAAGAAGAAACAGATATACTTGTCATGAAGAAGGCAATACTAAAAAGCAAGAGAGATCAGTTATTCAGCGAAGATCAACTCGGATCAAAAGGCGTCCTG
>NW_003555854.1:0-1449 GCF_000090795.2 Amphimedon queenslandica | reverse complement strand
AATCGTTCTTTTTGTTTTTCGTTAGATGGGATTTTCTACCTCTGAAGCAAATCTTGGCCCTGTAGAGTGAAACACGAGCTCTCACCTGGAGAGAGGTCCCCTGGTTTAGCAGTTCACAGCTTTTGGTGCCACGGGATGCTACAAGAGCATAACTAGATGAAAGAAAGTAACTTTATCTGTTGCTAGAAGAAGAAATAGAGCTCCAGACTGCTCAGACAAAAAGATATTTTTTTTACAAATCAATTAAAGTGTGTGGACAGAATGACAGAATGACAACCCAACTGCTTAGTACCCGCCTACGCAAGCGTGGCGAGTCCAATTACATAATTGTAATTTTAATTGACCCTTAAATTACAATTACAATTGTAATTGACCCCAAGTTTGATATTGATGTCCTTATGCTATGTAGAAAGTTTAAGCTGATTCCGAAGTAAAATTTTTGAGTTACAGCCATTTAAAAAAAAATGAGCCAATTTCTGAAAATTTCTCTGTACTATAGTCCATGGTTTTTTCCAAAAAATGACTCCGAAATTACCCCCAATTTTTATTACATTTTCTGATACATATTGATGTCCTTATGCTACGTAGAAAGTTTGAGCTGATTCCGAAGTCAAATTTTTGAGTTACAGCCATTAAAAATGAGCCAATTTTTCAAAATTTCCCTGTACTATAGCCCAAGGTTTATTCCAAAAAATGACTCTGAAATTACGCCCAATTTTTATTACATTTTCTGATAGATATTGATGTACTTATGCTATGTAGAAAGTTTGAGCCGATTTTTGAAAAAGAACAACAGCTATTTGGCTCTAAAATCACTGCTAATACTCGTGTAGTCACATTCTTCATTTCTTTTCTAGTAACTCAAACACTTAATTGGAATATGAATTAGTCTCGTCGACAAGACTAGTGGTCAATAATAATAATAGGATGAATTTATTGTAATATTGATTTGTATTTGTATTTTAATATTTTACAAACTTTGTTATTTTAGTATTTAGTATTTATTACATATTTTATTGTTATTTATTATACAAGCAGAATCAATGTGAATTATTATTATTATTATTATTAGTATACTTAAGCCACACCTATTTATAGAATAAGGGTGTGGCTGGATTTTTGCAGCAACCAACCATTTGCATTGTAGAGAGAAACACGCGCAGTGGAGTATCAATGGGTCAGTTCCAATCCATAGCGCTCAAGAAGGCCCTGGAGAAAGAAGAGGATGTCTTTGAGAGAGGAGAAGGGACCACTCTAAACCTACAGGGGCTTACAATCAGTGAGAAAGATGCCAAACTCTTAGCAGACACTTTCAAAAAGCATCAAAGCCTCGGAGAAAGACTACAGCTTGTTCAACTGGGAGCTTGTTCTTTATCACCGACTGCAATACACAATATAGTTACCGGGATAGCTAGAACAAGAATTGCTAGCACTATTACTAGAATAGAC
>NW_003555853.1:0-1449 GCF_000090795.2 Amphimedon queenslandica | reverse complement strand
ATATCTGCATAGCACAGTTGTGTAACCAACTTCTATGAGGTACTAAAGTAAACAGTTAGTTTACTCAGCAACACCTTGCATGCCTTGGCCTTGGTGACGACCTGAAAGGCCTCCACTGCCAAGGCCCAGGCACTGGATAGGGTAATGGCTGGGCTCCTGGTACTGGTAATACCTCCTAAAGAAGCAAAAATTGATATTTTATTAATGTAGCTACAAAATTTTATATTCTTACTATAACAAAACAGTTGCTGCAAGTGTGCAGGAGGCAATAGCTCCAAACATAAGCCATGTCTTTTTATTGGCTATGATAAAGAATATAATGTAGAATAAAAACTTACTGCAAAGCAATCCATTGGAATCAAGAAATTCCATTATAAAAAGATATCCGTCATTACTTTCAAATTGAAAGGCAACACAGAAACACCTAGTTCATAGTAAACTCACACAAAAGACTGGTAGTGTTATAATAGTGTCAGTTGAGTTAGTTACCTGGGGCTTGGGTCTTGCATTCCTTGGCCTTAATGGAGGCCTAGAAGGGCTCCACTACCAAGCCCCAGGGATAAGGTCAGATAAAGGTATTACCTCCTAAAGAAGCAAAAATTCACATTTCAGTAATGGAGCTACAAAAATTAATATTCTTACAATCATAAAGCAATTCATGCAAGGAAGCAGGAGCCTAATGCCTCCTGCCTGAAGCAAGTAGTCGTATTTTGTGAAGTCTGAGGGTGTTGTCCCTGTACTTGGTGTCCCTTAACATTGAAATATGGTAGCTCAAGTCATAGCAAGAAGCAGAGGGGTGACAAGAGATTATCAGGCGTGAGCTCTTTCATCTTTACAAACTGCGAGTACCTGGTCCTCACGCCATATGAATATTTGTAACAAATAAGTTCTACTGCCAAATATGTCACTTCAGTGAGAGATGCCTTGCTACAAAGTGCATCTGCTTGTATACTGTAAGTACATTCCCATTTTCCCATATTAGAATGTGTGGAATTTGGCTTACCAATTTAGCTACCAAATGCTAGTCATTTCTCTTATTAACTCACTTTTTGTGAATGGGCCCTTGATTTCCAGGTCCTGGCTAGTGAGGCTAAAGTCCCCAGGAGGAAAATACACCTTCCTTGCTGTCGCCATTAGCATGACTTGCTACGCGAGACTAATGACTTGCAGCTGTTCAACTGAATGCAGCAACATTGATACTGTCATGTTACTATTAATGAGCTCCCATAACATTCGTTTAAATGTCTTTTATTTTGCCTTTACTGAGTGATTCAAAGTATATTCCTCGTTGGAGTAGACAGTCTTCATTCCTTCAATATTTCCTACAGTAATAGGAAACACAACTCATCTTTACTTTAATTTGTATATATTTAATTTGAGGTGTATAGCCTGATATTGACAATTTGTACGAATTCACTAGCTCAAATTTTATTATTTTTTATTTTATTA
>NW_003555852.1:0-1449 GCF_000090795.2 Amphimedon queenslandica | reverse complement strand
AGCCCACACTTCACGTCGCATAATATACTCTCCACTTTCCTTATACGGTAATCAATTGGTTTTATTAATTCCCCGAGAACCTTTTTAGCTAGTAACGGTCCATCAGCAATACCCACTAGTACCCTCTTGGTTCAGTGCTATGAGTGCTGCCGTCGTTAGCAAAAGGAGGTGACCAATGTCATAAATAATAGAGTAAAATTCAATAAATTATTAAATTAAATTAAATTCAAACCCTTTTAGATATTAATTACCCTTTTAGATTTAATTGTTGATGAACAATTAAAGAGAATATTTAAGTAAAACCAGACAAACTAGTTATTGTAACTTGCCTGACCTGTTAGGCTAGTCGGTACACCCACAGAGAGGTCGTGGCCTGGTCTAACTAAACTTCCAGAGTTTAAGGTAAAGGCAAGATTGTATACAGGGTTCCCCACAAAGCATAACAAGGGAACTAAAAAGCATGCTTTATGAATAGTGGAGTAATTTTAAAATTTTTAACTTTCAAGATTAGTATAAAGTCCAATTTTGATCAGAATCAGCTTAAACTTTGTACAGAACATAAGGACATGTATATGCATCAGAAAAAATATAAAACTTGAGACTTCTTCCCCAAAACAAACAAATATCCTGTGCTTTTGCCAAATTTTGGTACAACTGTAAAAAATTCACTGCTTAACACAATACCAAAAACCTAAAGAGACCCTAGTTGTTTGAATTAGTAACGACAGCTGTTGCTTTGATAGGAGTTCCCACCATATCCTCCAGCATGTATTGAGTCAGTAGTACCAGCACTGAACGATGCCGAGTGGACTTACTTCAGGTAAGATGACACTGTGATTTATTCTTTATTTTAATACTATCACTGCAAAAGCGTCACTTGATATGTCACCCAACTGAGAGGATATCAGCAGAAGAGGCTATGAGACACGAGTACTTTGCTGATATTGATCCATCACTGAGAGCTTGATGTGCATAGAAGGAAGATGGAGCTGCTTTCTTTCACAACATTGATCACAATGATACATGTATTTTGAACTTATTTTATTTTCATCATTCCTCTTTACCTTCTTTCACTAATGGACAGTTAAATCGATATTTTTTGTCCTCTAACTACAATTATTATCATTACTAAATGATGCAGTAAAAAAAATAAAATGCACTACTGATATAAAAATGATAATAGTGATAAAAGCAAAGGAAATAGTTCATTATAATGATGACGTTTTTTTGTCATTGTTGATCTCACTGTATATGTTTTCACCGTCTAAAATATCAAAAGAGTTTACTTGTATCCCCAAATAACTATACATACCTTTATTCGCTGATACTGATTGGACATAATTGTTCTCATGTGAAGTCATGATTCTTACTTCCTTAGTTTCCTACAAAGTCAAATTAAACAATTAAGCAAGAAATTTATAAAAACAAACATAGCTCTGTAGTAGCCTC
>NW_003555851.1:0-1449 GCF_000090795.2 Amphimedon queenslandica | reverse complement strand
AAAGTTAATAATAAATTATCAATGATAATAATTATTGATGACTAGTCATATTTTATCATTGCTTATAGAATCTCTGACATTGGAGTCTCCCAGAATCATAGTCCCTCCATCTAACACTACAGGGGATCTCTATGGAACTGTAGTGCTCAATTGTACTGTATCTGGAACACCTCAGCCTCGCGTGACCTGGTTCAAAGATGGACGTGAGATATCTGATCAGAACCTTGATGAGTATAGTTTTGTGATTCGCGAGCTGAGTTTGCCTGATCGTGGGTTTTATCAGTGTCAGGCAGTGAGTGAAATGCCAAATGGGACCATACAGACTACGGATAGGACAGGCCCTGTGGTTGTTAATATTAATGGTAAGAGAAGGAGGGAGAGGAAGAGGAGGGAGGGAGCTAGGTTTTCTATAAATAATGCTAAAAGAGCTAAAAAGCTTGTTTCATGAGCTGACAAGCAATATAACATATGGATCCTTTAAAATTTGATCAGAATCAGCTCAAACTTTTTGCACAACATAAATTTATATGTATTTTAAAAGTTATAAAATTGAAAATTTCTTGAAATTTAACCAGAAAAAAATTATTAAAAAAAATTAAGTTATACATGTATTAATTTGAAGTTTTTGTACCTTTTCTCTAGGTATTGTTCAGTATACAGCTTCTCTGTATGTCCCTGAATCAAAGAGAGATTCACTTGCTACTGCCACACCAGACGAATCAAGAAGAATATTACAAGAATTTGTGGATGAAGTGAATGAGATTGTCGCTGGCAAAATACTAGCAGGAGGCAATGAACTATTCTTCATAGAACTGCTAGCAAGCAGTGAATACAAGTAAGCTAATACATGTACAATGTAATTCGGAGTTTTGTAAATTTTCAGACTACTAATTGCCTATATTAGTTGTATTTTTGGCTATATATAATGTTTGCTTTTATGATTTTATCATGAAAAGCTCCTTCCTTGTTTTGGGAAAAGTAATATTTACAGTTTAGTCTTGTGTTAATATAATTCAATGTATTCTTGTTGCAGTTCATCTGATCACACTGTCCCAGTGCTTTTGACTATCATTACTAAAGAGAGAGGGAGCTTAGAGCTTCTTATTAAAGTGAGGGAACAGTTGAAAAAGCTTAACATTGGCTTCAAAGTTGATGGGATTTTTGACAGATTCGGTGAGCTATTAATGTATCTTTCTCTCTCCTTTTCACTTTCTTTCTTACAGCTTATTTTTATTATGTATAGATCTATTCACTTTTTCACTTACATGTACATGATAAAATCTACATATTATTTTATGTATTTTATATCTTTTTTATCTTTTATGGTATTAATTATATCTATTCTCTGTTCTTGCTCATAGATGGTTGTTCCTCTGAAACTATCGTGATACCATCAGTAACAGATCCTTCATTAGCTATATCCCTAACATGGCCTGAGACAAATATAGA
>NW_003555850.1:0-1449 GCF_000090795.2 Amphimedon queenslandica | reverse complement strand
GCTCATGAAGCATGCTGTTTGCATGCTTTGTGGGAAACCCTGAATGTACATGTATAGCAATCTTAGCAATAATAGCATGAGAAAGTGATAAAGTGAGAAAAGCTCTTACACCATTTCCAGAGCATGTCTGTCCATTACTTCCAATAGGGCAAGGGATGACTCCCAACAGTGATGAAACTGATACACAGCTCTGACTAACACACATCTAATCAAAATAAAAAAATAATAATAAAAAGGGAAAGAGATTAGCAAAAAGGTTACACTATAAAAGTTATGTTTGCAGTTAATAAATTTTTACGACCTGAGGACTTCACCCCTAGGTCGTTCCTATAGTTGATTTCACCATTGCGCTATCTATATTATATTTATTAATTTATTTGTATGTCCACACTTACATTTCTTCTATACATGTTGTATTGGAGAAACAACAAGCCTCAGCAACCACTCGTCCACTCTCCTTTACGTAAATGGGTGCCACGACAAACAAAATGGTCGTTTAAACATGGGACAGAATAAGCTTTCTAACAGCAAGAGAACATAAAGATGCTGTCTAAACACTTCTCTAAAAGCATCAGAACTTCAGAAGGTGTAAGTGCCCTACTATGCAGGCAAGGTGGTGAAATCAATTATAGGAATATTTTTTACACTGTTACGCTTGTTGTGTTTGTAGGTGCAGCAAAATGGCAGAAGGATATATTCATAAAATTTTATATCACAAATACCGTATAGGAGTTATACTTGACTCAAAATAAATTTTGCTATTTTTGCGTTGTCATTAAATTCAAAAAATTAAATTCTACAAAAGAGGTGTGGCACACAAGAAAAATGGCTGCAGAAGGTAAAATTCACAAAAATTTATACCAACAAATGGCAAACCTCGACAAATTTGTAAAATTTTATACCAACAAAATGAAAGCCATGTACGGTATTAGATCTAGACAAATTCACAAATTTTTATACCCAAGAAATATAGCACTATCGAATGATACATCCTTTCAGAGTATAGTAAAATTAGTTTTAACTTTGCACGAAGTTGATCTTGAAAATTACTGTCCCACAAAAGGAAAAAGTTCTATAAAATTTTTCATACCCTGTCAGTTCCACAGCTAGCCCCATCAACCACTAAACCAGGACTGACTTCATCAGCATCAGCACGTGTAGTGACACTCCTACACTCTTGAACACCAGCAAATCTAGTATAAGCTGTCAAAGCACTCCTTGACTTAACATTATTAAACATTATTCTGCCACCATTACACTGGAGTGAACCACAGAATGCATTCCTATGAGTGGAAGAAAAGAATTATTTTGCAGTTTTGCACATTACGTTGCAAAAAATTATGAAGTGTAAAGGCATGAAAAACAATCAATTTAGAGACATCTTTCCTGGAAAAATTAATTTTTCAGAAAAATTTATTTTCCATAAACCCAAAGTTATAGTGCTTATTA
>NW_003555849.1:0-1449 GCF_000090795.2 Amphimedon queenslandica | reverse complement strand
AGATTTTGGCTCATTTTTTAAAATGGCTGTAACTTGAAAAATTGAAGTTGGAATCAGCTTAAACTTTCTACACAGCATAAGTACATCAATATGTATCAGAAAATGTAATAAAAATTTGGGGTGATTTTGGAGCCATTTTTTGGAAAAAACCATGGGCTATTATAGCCTTGGGTATTTTTCAGATTTTGGCTCATATTTTAAAATGGCCGTAACTTGAAAAATTGAAGTCAGAATCAGCTCAAACTTTCTACACAGCATAAGTACATCAATATGTATCAGAAAATGTAATAAAAATCGGGGGTGATTTCGGAGCCATTTTTCGGAAAAAACCATGGGCTATAGCCTTGGGTATCTTTCAGATTTTGGCTCATTTTTTTAAATGGCCGTAACTCAGAAAATTGAAGTCAGAATCAGCTCAAACTTTCTACACAGCATAAGTACATCAATATGTATCAGAAAATGTAAGAAAAATCGGGGGTAATTTCGGAGCCATTTTTCGGAAAAAACCATGGGCTATAGCATTGGGTATTTTTCAAAATTTAAAGATTTTCTTAAAATGGTTGTAACTTAAAAAATTGAAGTCGAAATCAGCTCAAAGTTTCTACACAGCATAAGTACATCAATATGTATCAGAAAATGTAATAAAAATTGGGGGTGATTTTGGAGCCATTTTTCAGAAAAAACCATGGGCTAAAGTACAGGGATTTCATCCTCTGGATCAAAGTTTTTTAAATCTTAAAATTACCTGACAACCATTGTACCGATGACCGCAGGTACGTCCCTAAACTCCAAGTCCATCCATTACTAACAGTGTCCCTCAGTTTAACTGACGAATGGTATCTCAATTCGCAATATAACATACAAAACTCATCAAAATCAATCCCATCTCTCTCCCACCTGGAGAAAGGTAGGGAAGGAAGGAGAGAGGGAAGACTAGCGAATGGTGACAATACTTTAAGAGAATGAAGGGCCAAACATGCCTAGAGATGAAAATATACTGAAAATATACTAAAATTAAAACAGTATTAATTCTAAAAATGCACTAATAATACTAATAATACACTAATAATATACTAATAATACACTAATAATATACTAATAATATATTACCTCATTAATTGTTAGTGTCTTGTCTTTATAATTATCATACATTGAAAATATGTAATTTAGTTTGCTAAAGAGAAGCACAATAATTATAAGAAAGAAGTATATCTTTCACACCTTATAATATTTTCGTTATAAATTTTATTTGTGATTCTATTTCTCTCAAGTTTTCTCATCAAATCTTCCTCAGTAAATAATTCCCGTACAACCTGAACCAAATTTAATAACTTTAACATTAATAATAGTTAATTAACACTACCTTGACGACAGTCTCTGTCCCTCTTTTCACATTCGGTTCAATTAAAATATTATGAGAATATATCAAGTCTTTAATGATCAATCGAC
>NW_003555848.1:0-1449 GCF_000090795.2 Amphimedon queenslandica | reverse complement strand
TGCATGAAAATCCTGTGGGAAACCCTGTGCTAACTATCATTCATTATCATCATTATTACTTGTTATAGATAATAGTTGTTATGTTATTTTTGTTGTTGTTACTTTAGTCCACATATTATATGGAAGGTAATACCGGACATAAAGTGTTCCAGACTGCGTATGGAAGGATTGCTGTGAACATCTGCTATGGACGCCATCATCCATTAAATTGGCTAGCCTATGGCATTAATGGAGCGGAGATTGTGTTCAATCCATCAGCTACTGTTGGAGCCCTCAGGTAATTGTTGATAAAAATAAAGAGAATGATAATATTTTTGTTGTTTTTTTAATTGTACTAGTGAGCCAATGTGGCCTATTGAAGCACGGAATGCAGCTATTGCTAACTCTTATTTTGTTGCTTGTAATAACAGGGTTGGAACGGTAAAAGAATTCAAGATTATTAATAAATTATTTTATTATTTTTATAGGAGACATTTCCCAACGAATTTACCTCAGCTGATGGTAAACCAGGTCAGACATAATGTCTTATTTTTGTATGAATATAAAATTCTTTTATTACTTTTAGCTCACAAAGATTTTGGTCATTTCTATGGATCAAGTTATGTGGCAGGTCCTAATGGTGGCAGGACACCAGTAAGCATTGTGTTATATTAATTAATGATTTGTTTGTTTGTAGGGTTTGAATAGGGTCCGTGATGGTATACTTATTTGTGAGATTGACTTAAATCTTATACAACAAATAAGAGATAAATGGTGCTTTCAGGTAACAGCTAATGCTATGTAGAAATTTTGAGCTGATTCTGAATTTCTGGCTAAAGTATTTGTGCTATGGCTATTTAAAGAAAACATGCCAATTTCTGAAAAGTACAATAAACTATACTATAGCCCATGCTTTTCTCCAAAAGTTGGCTTCAAAATTACCCCCAATTTTTTATACACATTGATGTCTTTATGCTATGTAGAAAGTTTGAGCTGATTCCAACTTAATTTTTGCGTTATGAGCAATAAAAATGCAGCCATAACCACACATCTTAAATAGCTAGTCCATTTTGTATATTGATATAATATATGGAAACCTTACAATTATTAATATTCATATTTTCTCATGTCTTCTCTTTCTGTCTCTCTCCAGATGACACAGCGCACTGAAATATATGCAAAGTTACTGGCTGATGCAGTAAAGCCTGACTTTAAGCCAGACATTGTGTACGAGACTACAGATTAGGAATAAGAAATATACTTAAACTGCTGAATTTTAGGAACTTAATTAGTTGTGCTCTTTCTAGTTTTATTCATTGATTCGGTTATTGTGATTAATTGATTTTTGTTGACAAATTTTATGAGCCACGCCCTGAGCCAGGCGTGGCTCGTTTGAACCTTTAGCTTTTTCTCACATCACACCTGTAGGAATGGAGCGACCAATTTCTTTTTCTACTACTCCTCTCTCTC
>NW_003555847.1:0-1450 GCF_000090795.2 Amphimedon queenslandica | reverse complement strand
ACCACAGTTCAATATCAATATCACCCAGTGTGGTCTTTAATAGTACCTGAGGGAGGGGCCAGTAGTCACTAATACAGCTGCTGCTGGATTAACTACCTTTCCTTTAGTAGGGGGCTCTGTTATATATATGGAACTCATTCTAAAGAAGAAAATACTCCTCTTCCCACTTCAGTATACTTTCCGTTATACTCCGTATAATCAAACCACGTGCTTTCACATGTACAATAATGTTTTGCTAAAATTATGGACAATAACTTCTGGGCTTTTATCATGACATGTGCAAGGCTATATTCAAGCAACTTCTTCTATTCGATACAACAATTAAAATAACAAATTTTTCGAAATAAACAGGCATATAAGAAAAATCACACAAACAAATGAATGTACTTAATTCAAATTCAAAGCACACCATAAACTAATGAATTATTTGATGCAGCAGTTGATAATGTTAGCAGGATCAATCTGTTTTACTCTCTATAATGGTATCATAAAATGTCAGTTACTGATGAAATTTATTTTAACTTACGTTCCAATTCATTCACTATATCAGTGATTTGTTTCTCTCCAACATCTTTCAATGCTGAGCACACTTCATTTAGATATGTCTCAGGATTAGGCTGGGCATCAAGAGTAGTCTGTATTACAAGTACTAGCTTGGGAGCTTTTTTTGAATCAATATCCCGACCATTAATCATTTCATCATGTAGCCCCTGTGCTATCAGTCTCCTAGCATTAAGTTTCCCTGACACTGTGCTCAGACAAGATGATATGACACCTGCAAGTCTATCAGAAACTCTTCTAAACCGGTCTGAAGTGTCTGAATTATATCAGATTAAAGTATGCTATTTATTATTAATTTATTTACTTAATTCTAATCTGCGTCTTTTAGTAGGTGGATCTTCTAATGATGCTTTGGTTCCTAAGAAATAATAATATTTACATCTTGAATAAATTAAAAGTAATGCCAATACATCAATGGTGGTACTCCACCAGAATACTCTTCATTGTGCATCACTAACTTGGACTGAATGATTGACAATCACTAAACCAGCACCTGTAGCTATCATCATCACCTTGCAGTACTTTACAGTGTGATCGACATTGAGTACATTTAGTAGAAGACAAATCTTCTTTGACAATGCAGTAACATTGTTTATTTTGAAGGCACTTGAATGCAAAGATATGGCTTTTATCAACTTTGAGATTTTTACTCCTTCTTTTGATAGCATCTGTAACTAAGTCTCGAATTTGTGGACAAAATTCCTTGCTGGACTCATCTAAATGTATTTCAATATGTGTATAGCAATTGATGATATCAATGGTGTACTCTTCCTTTTCTATGTAAACACAAAGTGACATGGCATCATTATATCTGTAGTATTCGTTGCCTGCTGGATCTGGAGTAAATTCTACACTATCTTTTTTCTCTAAAAGGTGTACAATGGTTAAA
>NW_003555846.1:0-1450 GCF_000090795.2 Amphimedon queenslandica | reverse complement strand
GACTGAGACCCCTCGGGCCTCATTACCTCTACCCACAGAACCACTCATGCTCATAATGCTTTGGAAACGACTAGACTGAGTATTATTTATTCATCTAACACAGGTATCATATTTCCTTAAATAAAAGCCAGGGTGTCAAGTCAACATGTATTTCCTAAAATGGATATTTGAACCTCAGAAAAATCAAAAATAAAGAAAACTTGGGCCCTGAGGGGGATTTGAACCGGAGACCTCACGCATTAGACTTCAAGACTTGAGGAAATATCTACCAAGTACATGTATGTACATCAGTTGGGCTAGATTTGCATATTTATAGTTGAATTCTATTGCTACCCCAGCATTTATTCACATCCGGCTTTTATTTAAGGATTTACGGTATACATTCAACTCCACAAATTTGACATATTACAATATGACTAATTCAATGAGTCATTTACCATTGGACAGGTTGTAGATATTCTGTTCATTAGTTCTAACATGATCATTAATACCAGTCATCTTATAGTATTCAAATTGACGATGATACTGTGTAGTAGTTGATATAGGAGCCTCCCCACCAATAACCAGTAATTGTTGAGGTTCACCTTCACTTCCCATTACTATCATGCCACTACCAGCTCTCTTAGTCACAGAATTGTTATTAGTTGATTGTAATTCTTTCCATTGAAGAGTTAAAGTGTCTAAACAGTTCAAACTGTTATGGTAGCAGAAGTCATGGCCACAATAGCCACCAAAATAATAAATATTATTATTAATGGTGGTACAGGAGACTCCTGTGATTCCCAAGGGAGGAGTACCTCTAGTAGGTTGAGAGGACCAAACACCAGATAATAAGTTAAAAGCATCAATAGTAGAAGTACACTGTCTCTTTGTAGGAGAATCGTGCGACCAGTCTAATCCTTCCTGGTTCCCTCCCCAGCAGTACAGGACCTCTCCTACTACTGCAGTTGTGTGTTCAGACCTCCATCTCAGTTGATACTGACCTGTAGAATGATAAATAATCAATGTTATGCTGGAAACAACCTACCTTCAGCTATTCTGGCCATTTTAGCCTCGATTTTAGCTTATCTCGTGATCCTTTTATTAAACCAGCCCCACCCAACAATATTTTACTTGAATGAATTAAATGCTAAACCTAGAAGATTGTGCACTGTGCAGTAGTACATTTAACTGTTATGATAAATGAAGAGTAATACAAGTTGCCATACAAGTTTTGTTAATATTGTTATTGATTGTTCTATCATACTAAACACTTCTTGTCCCATACATCAGGTGACATATGTAAACCATTATGAATGATATGAACAGTAACTGAATCTGAATAATCAAGACCTTGTAATAACTAGAGAGAGAGAGAAACAAAACATTACTTTCAACTAACACTGACATTCATGCACACTCTTCCTATTATCATAAGCTCATACATAGTCTCAAGGACTCAAGCTCAAAT
>NW_003555845.1:0-1450 GCF_000090795.2 Amphimedon queenslandica | reverse complement strand
ATAGGACACTCTTTTTTACTTTTTAGTAGTCATAGCCAGTGTCTTTGTATGCTTAGTATTATTATTAGAGTTTTGAGTAGAAACATTTTTGATGATAAAGTTTTTAAAGAATATTTTTAATTGTTGAATGCAGGCGATGCAACAGCTATGGTGCATTACAAACTTGGTATTATTTTTCTTTAATTAATCATTAAAACATATTAAACAATGCATTGCTAATGACTTAGTAAAATTCATCTTTTAGCTTCTTTCATGTCCCAAAGTCCATCGCAAAGATAGTGAATGCTCTCAACTGCAATACCTTTATTGACAAGTCGTCTGCGGTACATTTAAAGATAAACAAAATAAACTAAAGCACATTTTTGCTTACATATTTTCAGTAGTCATCTTTGTTAGCCCAATGCATAACGAATGCTCTTTACCCTCAGCCATTATAGCCTTAAATATTAAGGAACAAAACAGTGCATACAATTAGTAAATTATTAGCATATTGTCAGTAAACTATCGGTATACTTGAGGATACTACAATAGTATCTTCAGGTAGGTCGGTTTCCATTTTAGCGCCTTGTGACGTCAAGCCAGGGCACATAATGTTGGCGCCACTCAGAATAAATTTAATCGCACCTCTGTCGACCTGTAACCATGGCAACATGAACGGATCTAAATTAGCAATAAAAAGAGCAAAAAATTTACGAGACTAACTAACATTTATGTAGGAGTCTCAGCGTTGGAATATACGGTCCATCTCTTTGCTTGAAAAATAATAAATCAGTCTGGACTGAGACTAATTCAATGTGATCCCGGCTAATAGGGGATAGGGACACGTGGACGCACGTGGGTGCATGACATACCATTTGATGACGGTGACGGGTTCTTTCTTTGGCAAGATGTCGTCAATGTATTGCTCAATGCTAGGATACTGCTCAATGACTTTGCTCCTTATGCCACGGACCACTGAGGACTTGGCCTGGTTCTGACCCGTCACGTCTTCCAAATGAGAAAATCTAAAAAGCGAAAAGAACAACAAAAATGATAATAACAAAAACAAGAATAATTTTACTTCTTAAACATTATTCAATAGGCGTGGTTTTTTTGGTGGGTGTGGTTAATTATAATTTCAAGATGGCGGGTTTTCTAGAAGCTTGTCAGCATTGTTGCTATTATTGTCTCCGAGGTCTCTATTGGGTACCCGTCGGTTTTGTGGTACTAATATTGACGTGGGGCTACTATGTATACGTGTACACTTTACACTTATCAGGTAAGGCAGGGAAAGGAGGAAAATGGCTACTAACTTTTGAGTGACTTCTCTTCTTAGGTGAATTCGTAAAGCCTATTCCAGTCAGTGGTGAGTTACTGATACTTTTGTTTTGCTTTATTTATTTATATTGTCTAGTTTTATTCCTATTCATTGGTCATATCTTACTCTTTCTTCACGTTTCGTCATATGCGA
>NW_003555844.1:0-1450 GCF_000090795.2 Amphimedon queenslandica | reverse complement strand
TACAAGGGACAAGGAAGGAAACATGGCAATCTAATGTCATTGAAATGTGTGATTACCGTATAGTGGGAAATTTTTGTGGCCCAAAATTTTCATAGATTTTGTATTTTTTCAAAATTCGCAAAAATTAAATCCGCAAAAATTAAATCCGCAAAAATCAATTTAAATACGGTTCAAGATGGCCGAAAAGTAGAAAACTACAAAAATTAAAGCCACGAAATTGATTTTTAGACAGATCCATGAAAATTTCTCACTATACGGTATGGCAGCTGTTGTGTTCTGTGGTAAGGCAAAGTACACCTACGACTCTAGGCTATAAGCTGTTGTGTAAACTTGTGTTCAGCTACAGTCAAACAATTTGCATGTGCCTGTATAATGAAGCCACTCCAGTCTATCATTGTATTGTGTGATCTGATGGTCAATGTAATACTATAATTAATATCAGGCTGTTGTACAGCTACATGGAAACCAGGTTTAATACTGACTCTGGCTTACATTCAATAGCACTCTGTCCTTCAATGAGAAGTCTCTCAGCTTGAGCCTACAATAAATAATGAAATAATAGAGAAATTATACTACCAAACACCAAACAGTGATTGATAACTTGATATATCATACAATCTCATCATTGCATGTCATTTATACATTTTATTATCTTATTACTTGTGCTTCTGCTTTAGCTTGTCCAGTGCTCTCAACAGCAGCTGCTACTGCTTGTAACTCTAACAACTCCTTCCTAGCTTCCTCTGCCTCCTATCAATAACAAAGATAGTACCAGCCATAAAACATTATCCATTGCAGAAGGTATAGACACAACTAGTCAACTACATGCACACAGTGATACTGAAAGAAATCATAACACAATTAAGTACCAATTAAAAGCATATTGCACACAAATACTATAAACACAAACAAAGTGATGCAGACAGCAGTATTCTAATCAGAATAAATCAAAATGGTGTATGCTCATTATTTATTACATGTTCATATTGATATTATTGTACCTTTTCATTTTGTAGTTTTTGTCTCTCTAGTTCTCCTTTTGCTTTTTGTTCAGTTCTCTGTGCCTCATGCTGTGCTGACCTCTCTATTGACCTGTGGATTGGTAACATTATAACAAGCAAATGTATCACAATAATGAGAGAAGTAAACTAGGAAGGAATAGCTAACTGATACAAATGAAATATCTGAAATACATGTACATGTAGTTCTATCAGTCAGGCTCGATTGTTACAATAATGTGCTGTGCATGGTCAGCTTTTGATTGATGGTCCATCCTTCCAATTGCATGAGTAATTTACTGCAGGCCTGATCCAAGTAGAGATGGAGACAAAGGGCAAGCGGATTCACAAGTTGGATCACTATTGACAGCTGGGAGCAACCAGTCAATCAGGGCAGTGTGAATATTGCTGTGATTGCTTTGAATCTTAGTAATGAAATGGGTGCATTTCTG
>NW_003555843.1:0-1450 GCF_000090795.2 Amphimedon queenslandica | reverse complement strand
CATCGCAGTATTGATGGCATTAGAGCCTACAAAAGAATATCTCAAGATCAAGAAAAAGAAGTTTCATCAGTATTAAACAAAGAATATGAACGAAAGGTTGCACTAATTGAAGATAAGGAAAACAGTTACGAGCCACCACCAAGCAAAAAAAGGTCAACTGCAGATACTGTTACATTTACCCTCTCTAACTGCTCAAATATTACTATAAACTATTAAAACAATACCAAATAACACAAAACTATAATTTAAAATACACATGTAATCAATTAATCGTATTATTTAATTTACCGGGAAATTATTTATTCAACCTCCCGGGAATTTACTTATTCAACCTCCCGGGCTACTTATTCAACCTCCCGGGAAATTATTTATTAACCTCCCGGGAAATCAGAGGTAAGTTAGTTATTTATGAACCTACAACCAAGCAATCTGATTGGTCAATTACAAATAGGCATGGTAGAAGTATTAATATTGTGCCAGTCCTGCAGTATCTTTAAACTGAAACCTACCTAGTAAATAGCAAGGGGCTTAGTTATTGATTACAAGTGTTGCTGTACATGTACGTCAGAGATTAAACTATTGTGGCAAAAATGAAAAATTATTTTTGTGGATTTAATTTTAGCAAATCTCAACAAAATTGTGAAATCAGTCCTTATTATTACTATCTTGATTCAATTGTAACAGTAATGTTAAATACAAATTATATTTTAGTTTTTTGGTGTTTAGTTACATAAATTTGTAGCCAGTAAAGCTATTCATTTTATTCACTTTTAGCTACTGTATCTATACTCTGGATATTTAATTGTGATTCTAACAGCAGAGAGCTGAGTAACAGCAATTTTAAGCTGTTTTGCCCTCTGGACCATGGTGTTGAATAAATCTCATTCTTTTATTATTATCACTTTGACACTTGTGATAAGTATTTGGTGACATTGGCAATAAACATGTACCATTATTTTTATGTAAAATTCACTTTAAGTAATTGATAATTATTACAAAGTCATGTGTAATATTTAAAAAAATTGTTTATAGTATGTACTGCTGGATCACTTTGTCTTGTCAATGGTTCACATGATTGGGAAGGAAGAGTGGAAGTATGTGTTAGTGGATCTTGGGGCACTGTCTGTGATAATAACTGGGACCCCACTGATGCAGCAGTAGTGTGTAGACAACTAGGCTGGGGAGCAAGTAGGCTAATTCATTGTGATAGTTATATATAATATATTATCAAAGGTGGAACTGCTTTATCAAATGCTTACTTTGGTCAGGGTAATGGTAGTATCCACCTGGATAATGTCCAGTGCTTAGGAACTGAGCAGTTATTGACAAACTGCACACATTCAGCCACCCACAACTGTGGACACTCTAAGGATGCTGGAGTAGCTTGTCATGGTTAGTTTCATAATCAAACTGTATTGTTATGTAATGAGTTTAATACTTTAGTTTGTAC
>NW_003555842.1:0-1450 GCF_000090795.2 Amphimedon queenslandica | reverse complement strand
AGATTTTTATTACAATTTCTAACACGAATATTGATGTACTTTTGCATAAAAATTTTAAAGCAATCCTGCATGACAAATATTTTTTTAAGGAACTAGCATTTTATTAAACAACTAATTTTTGATAAAATACTACAGGCTCCAGCTCACGACTTCTTCCAAAATTTGGCTCTAAAGTCACTCCAAATTATTTGATACATTTTGATGCCTTTATGCTATGCTATGTAAAAAGTCTGAGCTGATTCCGTCAAATACTTTACCTTGCAACTGGTTGAATATTGAGTGCTTGAGTTTACCAACTGACTCAGGACAGACCCGTCCCATTAGCTCAATAGTCAGAGACCAGACACCCAGTAAGACACACACTGCCAGCGAATGACTGGCCTCACAAGATACCACATCCTTTGATAGAACTAAGAGGAGGAGGACAGGAAGAGTACATGTACATACAATACATGATGAATGCAAAAAAATTGATATACAAGTAAATGTACATGTACATGTATAAGCACATGTATATGTACATTCTAAGTTAAACTGAGATAAAAAAACAATAACAATAATAATAAGATAATCCCAATATCTGGACTCTTGAAAATAACAAGAAAATTAATGAGATTTACACAATAATTACATGTACATACTGTACATGTACAACACAGTCTCTCTCAAATGGGAGAGTTCCTTACCTATAGATGCATTGCTATACATACTGTACTGTACACTGTACATGTAAATCAAAAAGTACATGTACATGTACATGGATATTGTTCACTACTCACTGAATTTGATGTCCCCATTCTGTCCCTCTCTTTTATTTCCATTGACCTATTGAGTCCAATCTGTACTGGGATTGGAGCTAACATCAAGTAGTGAATCTGAGGGGGAGGGACACTGGTCTGTGGCCACACCTTCAATATCTTCTGAATACCTCTACCTACAATGTGTATGTAATAGGTATTACACCCTGCTGGAGGAATTATTTGATATATACACACGAAATGATATTCATAATTCCCGAGGGCATAGCCTGAGGGAATTATGAATATCATTGAGTGTGTATATCAGATAATTCCGACAGCAGGGTGTAATGCCTGACTTATTCAACAGAAGCCATAGAGATCAAAGGTTGATTAGATATCATTATATTCCCTAGGGATTATCAGATATTGCCCTTGTATCTTATATAAACCCTGTGCAGTGCCTTTGATCTCTATGGCTTCTATAGAATAAATTTCCCTATGCCACCAATAAATCTAATTTTGATTGGAATGAGCTCAAACTTTCTACACAACATAAGTACATGTATATGCATCAGGAAATGCATTTACTTATGACCAATGAAGTTCCTTTCTGAATCCAATAATTAAATTACATTTAAGGTCACAAGTGCATGTATAGAAAACAGACACAAGCACATCTGTACATTTGTACATGTACATGTACTATACAT
>NW_003555841.1:0-1450 GCF_000090795.2 Amphimedon queenslandica | reverse complement strand
AATCTGGTAATCCTTCTACTGATGGTACATCGCTGCCCATACTCTATACATCTGATCCATTGTGGGATGGTAAAGGATGTAATGGTTTTGAAGGTGTTTGCTGTACATCTCGTCCTAGTCTTCCATGGTTCAATAAGATGCTTAATGCTACCACTACTGACTACCTTGAGCTGAGGGTGTGTGGACAAGAAAGTTTAAGCAATGAAGATGTTCCTGTTAGCTTTTATGAGTTGTATGTCAAATGATGACAGCATGAACTAAAAGCTAAAAGCTGTGTGTGTGTGTGTGCACGCGCTGTTCATTAGACTAGTAGCTGCTTTTGTTATGTGAAACTTTGCTGTAGTTGTGTAGTTGCATATTCCTTTTTTAATAAAGTTTTTGCTGTTATAATTATATTAAGGGTGGGGTTTACTTTCCAGCTACACACATCACATTAAAAGCTGTGACCTGTCATTCATTTCCCTTTCCTGTTGCTAGGATGCAGAGGGTGTGGTCACATGTTCAGATGAGACCAGACACAACCTCACTGGTGAGGATTGTGCAATACTTTGCTGTTTATGTGTAGTTGGGATATTTCTTTTATTAAATAAAATTCTTGCTGTTGTAATTGCATGTACATGTACAATTTTCAGGATAGCTGTGCGATCTCATAATTTATAAAAACCCAACTTTGATTAAAAATTTTAATAACATGTATTATGCATGCATATTAGGCGTATTTGATGGGGTTTCTTTCATTTCAGTTACGTGTACAGTATGTGACAATCACTGTTATTGGTGAAACCTTTACTGGTGAAATAGCTCTGATTGTTTGTCTGTACACGTACATCAGGACTTGGCAAGGGGTGTTTCCTTATTGTTTCACATTCTTCTATTTTAAAAATGAAAAACTTATTTTTTGCACATTCAATATGCTGTTATCATAACCATATTGTAGTATGTACTTTAGAACATAACATGGGAATACTATATATACATAGCCATAAAATTGCTTAGTCACTGTGAAATGGCTTCAGTCTGTTGCTGTTTAGCTCAACGTAATGACAGAGCTGGTATACCAGGATGTCTAAGGCAACACTGGTAAAAATTTACTCCCTTGGCTCTGTTGGCAGTAATAATATTGAATGTTATAATCTTGTGTATTTCTGGGGTACTTCTCAAAGCTACAGCTACAGTTACTTGCTCTTGTGAAGAAACTCAGCAACAATCAGCAGGATTTACTGGAGGGAATGATGACAGCTACATCATGGCTGCTTTCTCTAACTTGTCTGGCTTGATTAAACAAAATCACCAAATAACTTCAAACCTGTCAGACTTTGTTCAACAAAATGGCCAAATGATTTCAAACATTGTCGCTACTCTTGCCAATCAAGGATCCGTTGGTATATCCACTGCTGGTGTTGTTGATGATGTGTATCTTGTAGTACAGAAAATACTACAGATACAGAAT
>NW_003555840.1:0-1450 GCF_000090795.2 Amphimedon queenslandica | reverse complement strand
AGAGGAGATGCGGAATACATACGTGCACATGCATACATATATATAACAAACTCTGCTCATATTAGTGGGCTTTTGCCAAATTAAGTATACTGAAAAATATTGAAAACAAAGAAAAATGAAGGGGTGAAATGAGGCAAATACAGCAACAGTACTAAATATTTTTTATATATTTGATTGGAGCTTACACTTTCACTTTGTGAATAATCATGTAACACATTTTTGCACAAAATGTGTTATATGCAACAATTGTTGACTAAACTGTACTAGGTCAATTGTAACTGTTAGTGATTTTGAGGCCTTCATTTAATTTTTGCTCTTTATGTGTGTACTTATTATTGTACCATGTATTGTCACTAAAATACTTTTGTTTTAGATGATGCAAGTGATACTGTGTCTAAAGAGATTAAGCTTTCTGCTACACAAGTTGAAAATGAGGGGTCAGTTTTGTGCTGTGCTGAGTGTTAGTATTATCTTAAATGTGTTTTCAGCAATGTTGCACACATTTAGCATGCTACATTGATGCCTATTAATGCTATTATAGAAGCTTTGTTGTCTTTGTCATGGCTAAATTTAGTCTTATGTTTTGAGTAATGACATGCTGGTATGGAGGAATCAAGTCAGCCTTTGAACATGCATGTGCTTTGTGCAATTTTTATGAAAAGCATATTATTTTGCTGTTATTTATGTGAACCAATGTTCTTTTACTTGTTATGGAAATCTTCTTTTGAATTAAATGTACATGTATAGTATAAATATAAAAAATTAAAAAAAAACAATGTTCAGTAGGATTCTAGAGCAAATTGGTAAAAAATAATGGAATCGAAGACAGGCAGGATTTCGAACGACCAACGAAAATATATAATGAAAATCCTACTTGTGATGCAAATTCTACTCTACAATGTACTTTTGATGTTATTATGTAAGAATTGTGACTCACCTTGCAATCTAGAGTAAAATTTGTGTCATGAGTAGGATTTTCATTTCGTATTTTCGTTGGTCGTTTGGAATCCTACCTGTCCTTGTTTCCACTATTTTTTACGAATTTGCTCCAGAATCCTACTTAACCTTGTTTTTTAGAATTTTTTTATGTTCTTGTTTGTGTTGATTTTTTAATAATATAATAATATTTCTTTAGTTGCAATTGTGATACTTGTTAATGTTACACAAGCAATAATTTTCTCTATTATTATTATTATTATTATCATTGTTCTGACTTTACATCATTTATGAGAGCCGTACAGCATTGAATAGATTATGCTGAAAGAATATCAACTATAGTGATGACAAGTGAAATTATTACTAGTCTTGACACAAGTCCTCATTCAAGAAGCTGAGAGCTAACAGTGTCCATCTTCCCTGCAATGTTGTAGCTATTCCTGTTCTTCCTGGCTGTTTTCAAGTTCAGATTATCATTGCATATCATAACATTAATTAATTAATCAGTGGTGGA
>NW_003555839.1:0-1450 GCF_000090795.2 Amphimedon queenslandica | reverse complement strand
TATGGTCATGAAAATCAATGGTCATATAATGGATGAACAATATCATGATACTAATGGTCGGACTGTTCTTCATTGTGCTGTCAAACACATAGATGTTGTAAAATACCTCATTAATGAGTGTAACTGTGATATAATGACTTCTGATAAGGATGGAAATACTATTCTACAATTTGCAGCTAGTAAAGGATCACTTGATGTCATGAAGTACCTCATCAAAACTCATCACTATAATCTAATGACTACTAACGAAGGAGGTCAGACTGCTCTTCATCTTGCTGTTAAACACATGCATGTAAATGTCGTAAGGTACCTCATTAATGAGTGTAACTGTGATATAATGGTCACTGATAAAGATAGTGTCGCTTTTCTTCATTATGTAGCCAGTGAAGGATTACTTGATGTCTTGAAGTGTATGGTCATGAACATCAATGGTCATATAATGGATAAACAATATCGTGATACTAATGGTCAGACTATTCTTCATCTTGCTGTTAAACACATAGATGTTGTAAAGTACCTCATTAATGAGTGTAACTGTGATATAATGGCCACTGATAAGGATGGTGTCCCTTTTCTTCATTATGTAGCTAGTGAAGGATTACTTGATGTCTTGAAGTGTATGGTCATGAACATCAATGGTCATATAATGGATGAACAATATTGTGATACTAATGGTCGAACTGTTATTCTTTGTGCTGTTAAACACATGCAAGTAAATGTTGTAAGGTACCTCATTAATGAGTGTAACTGTGATATAATGATCACTGATAAAGATGGTGTCACTTTTCTTCATTATGTAGCTAGTAAAGGATTACTTGATGTCTTAAAGTGTATGGTCATAAACATCAATGGTCATATAATGGATAAACAATATTGTGATACTAATGGTCGGACTATTCTTCATCTTGCTGTTAAACACATAGATGTTGTAAAGTACCTCATTAATGAGTGTAACTGTGATATAATGATCACTGATAAATATGGTGTCACTTTTCTTCATTATGCAGCTAGTAAAGGATTACTTGATGTCTTAAAGTGTATGGTCATGAACATCAATGGCCATATAATGGATAAACAATATCGTGATACTAATGGTCGGACTATTCTTCATCTTGCTGTTAAACACATAGATGTTGTAAAGTACCTCATTAATGAGTGTAACTGTGATATAATGGCCACTGATAAGGATGGTGTCCCTTTTCTTCATTATGTAGCTAGTGAAGGATTACTTGATGTCTTGAAGTGTATGGTCATGAACATCAATGGTCATATAATGGATGAACAATATTGTGATACTAATGGTCGAACTGTTATTCTTTGTGCTGTTAAACACATGCAAGTAAATGTTGTAAGGTACCTCATTAATGAGTGTAACTGTGATATAATGATCACTGATAAAGATGGTGTCACTTTTCTTCATTATGTAGCTAGGGAAGGATTACTTGATGTC
>NW_003555838.1:0-1450 GCF_000090795.2 Amphimedon queenslandica | reverse complement strand
AGATGTTACAAAAGATCTCGTAACTAAATATCACTGTGATCCACATGAATGTGATGATGGAGCTCAGAATTGTCTTGTTTGGGCTGCAGAAGGTAATCATGTTGATACAATGAGATATCTCATTGATAAGTGTCACTGCAATCCAATGGCTATTGATGCATATGGATATACTGTTCTTCACGATGCAGCTTTGAACGGATCACTTGATGTCATGAAGTACTTGATCAGTCATCATCACTGTGATCCAAAGGCTACTAGCAATAGTGGTCAGACTGTTTTTCACCTTGCTGCTAGACACATTGATATTATAAAGTATCTCATTGATGAGCGTCACTGTGATCCAATGGCTACTAACAATAGTGGTGGGACTGTTCTTCACTGTGCTGCTGATCACATTGATATCGTAAAGTATCTCATTAATGAGTGTCACTGTGATCCAATGGCTATTGATGCATATGGATATACTGTTCTTCACAGAGCAGCTAATAGAGGATCACTTGATGTCATGAAGTACTTGATCAGTCATCATCACTGTGATCCAAAGGCTACTACCAATAGTGGTCAGACTGTTCTTCACTGTGCTGCTAGACACATTGATATTGTAAAGTATCTCATTGATGAGTGTCACTGTGATCCAATGGCTACTAACAACGCAGGTGAAATTGTTCTTCACTGTGCTGCTGATCACATTGATATCGTAAAGTATCTCATTAATGAGTGTCACTGTGATCCAATGGCTACTGACTTTAACAACAGGACAACTCTTCATAAAGCAGCTCAAAGAGATTCATCTGATGTAGCCAAGTATCTCATCAATGAGAAAAACTGTGATCCAATGACTGTTGACAGTCAGGGGCAGACACCTCTTCACCTTGCTGCTTATTGGAGTAAATCTGCAGCTGTTGAATATTTACTATCAACTGGTAAATGTGATCCATTGGCTAAAGACTACAAGGGGAGAACACCAGTACAACTAGCTAAGAGTAACTGGCGTAGCAAGATGTTTTGGCCCACTTTTATGAACTTGCCGGACAGTACTCTTCCTATTTTTAACAAGTTTGGTGATATAAAATCATCTCATCCAATTGACTCTTATGTTAACGTCCTCCTTATGGGTAATCCTGGAGCTGGTAAAAGTACTCTCAGTCATGTCATCAATGACACAGCTACTGGTTCATTTATTCTTGGCTCTTTTAGAAATGCTGGAGATGTGAAACCCTGTACTGCTGGCATCATTCCTTATAAACTAAAACATAGGGAACTGGGTAACATCATTCTTCATGACTTTGCTGGTCATTCAGAATACTACTCCAGTCACAGTGCTGTCATTGAGAATCTGTTACATGGTTCTGGTGGTGTGTTCCTGATAGTAGTCAATATATTGGAGAAGGAAGCAGTCAAACAGCTTCATCAGTGGCTAACAGTTGTGAGAAATGAAGCACATAAAGCT
>NW_003555837.1:0-1451 GCF_000090795.2 Amphimedon queenslandica | reverse complement strand
CTGAATAATTAGTTATAATGTATGGTATATAACTACAATGTATTTTATACCAACATTGTTATGTTGTGTGCTATCCTTCACAATAGAAATGTATAAAATACAATGTTTCTTCATAAAATGCAATAAAGATAATAAGGACTGATCCTTCAATAAACACACACCACCAGAAAGAAGGGACTATGAGTGTCATCAATAGGATACTGTGTTTGAGGAACATACCGTATTTCCTCATAGAAACACCTACTCCCAATAAATGCCCGTACCTGTATAAACGCCTAGAGACAGCATAAAACATTGACAATAAATGCCCATGCTTGTTTAGATGCCTACGCCACACCCACTTTGCCCACGTGGTTACTGGCACACACTACAGGCGACATAGCAGTTGTAGCTGAGAAGGAAGCTCATAGAAGAAGACTCCTCGGCAATGAATTTAAATGTCTATCCTCATATAAACACCTACTTCATTTAAACACCCAGCAAACGGGTCTCTATAAGAATAAATGCCTAGGTGCTTCCATGAGGAAATACAGTAATTACACAATATTAATATAATAAACTGATTTATAACTAAACTGCAGGTGCTTTTACATTATACAAGTCATACTAATACACTAGTCACTACATCATACACTTACCCAATCGGGGTTCATCCAATTGATATCTGCCCCATTAGAGAGGGCAGTCCTCATTCTTTGTATATTTCCACTAATAGCAGCATCATACAACTGTTCATCCTACAGTATTAACAAGTGAATGAGTGTATTACTAACAGTTATTATAATAGTAATATTAATCACTCCTATGTCTCATTATCACATAATCTCATTCAAACACAAAATTCACAGAATATGTAACCAGTGACAATAACCGACCATAAACAACACATAAACAACACATGTACATAAAAACAACTTTTAATGGAAAAATACACAAACAACTGAGCCATTCATTTACATGTACTTGTATAACATATGAGAGTATTTATTGACACTGAGAAATTTGAGAGAAATTGTTTAAATTGATAGGTTGGCCAATAAAATTTTGTAACTCCTAACACGTGGCAGCTAATAATTGACAATAATTTGTGAGTTTCAATTTGGAGTATTCTTGTAATTTAAGGACTTGACAAATTCAATCCCTCACCAATAAATCCTGCAATACAGTACATGTACATGTATATCCTTATAAGGAAAGAGAGTGTCCCTCCCTCTACAAAGAGTGTGTCTGGTGTATTAGTATACATTGAATCATTGAGTATCTATGACTGGACACATAAGTAGGACTAGGACTAGGGTAGTAGGAGGAGGAACACCTAGTGACAATATTACATAAATACCCAGTGGAAGAGATACAAACTACTACACTACTAGATGAGGGTCCCATTACTGACATTGTTATATGATAACACATTATACTATCTACAATACACTGGACTAATGTTTACTGGT
>NW_003555836.1:0-1451 GCF_000090795.2 Amphimedon queenslandica | reverse complement strand
CCATACACATTATATGGCGACATATTTTGGTGGAAATGAGTTGTTCTGAGTCTACTCTGATTTGAACATGTACACTTATGCTCCTCCCTTATCTACTGTAGGTTGCCTAAATTTCCTTGCCAGTTATTTGAATGTTCATCATCTAATCGTTTAGCAGTGCAAAGTCATCATTAACTGTGAGTTAGTAGTAACTGGTAATGATTAAAGTATGCATGTACATTTATAGATTCTGCTTCTACATGTACATGTACAAGATTGTTAGTTATTTTCAGTTTTAATAACACTCCTGCCATTCTCACACCTAGCATTTAATACAGTTACTGTAACACACACATGCAGGTGATACCAGTCGTGGCACACAATATTCTTTAGAGAAATGTTGTAGCAGACAACACTTTGTGATGATTGATATTGAATTAGTACATTTTACATTAACGTGGCCTACTCTAATAACTGCCTTTTATTTCTCGTTGTTGACTTGTACTTATGATTAATAATTTTTGCTTTTTTTTGTTTTTCTGTATTTTGTAAATGTAGTGGTATGTGTGTGATGTTTGAGAGTACCGTTGTATGTACCATTGTGTGATTGTGTTGTATGTACCATTGTAATAAAGATGAGTGTTTGGTTTCATGTACATGTACATATCTTCTCCTACAGTCCTTGACTTCATATAATCTTTATAGTTCATTAATCTGTTTTATTTCTCTCTGTCTTTTTTGTGTATTTTTGTTCTTTCTGTGTTATGTCTGTTTAATTTTTATCGGCTAAAATTAAACTCTCATTTGGTCTTATTTTATGCACAAATCAACAAGTAATTTTTATGAAATTGGAGCTTTATGTGTTATTATTTTTCAAAAGCTAGTAATGATAAACCAAAGTAGAAGAATGTAAAACATTAAAGGGCTCAGCCCCTGAGCCACTCTATTGTTGTGCTTTATGACCCATCTTACTGCTAGCGAAGTATTTGGACTCAGTTTAGTCTAATCTTGCTGAGCATTTGCTGCAAATAAGCCCAGACTTGCTGATAGCCGCCATTTTAATTCATTGTGACCACACCCACTTTTAATGAAGATTAGGCTACTTAACTTTAGTATTAGTTGGACGACCCTATCCCCGTACAGACAACATCTTTCTCGTCTTAGTGGGCTTTGCTCAATTGCGGTAAAAGTAATGTTAATTTTTAAAACCTCAAAGCAAAGTCTAAGGTCTTTCTAAAATCGTGTGCACTGTCACATCTATTATTAATATTTTTATCACAAAAAATTGTTTTCTTAATACTATGCAATTATTAATTCATGTTATATTTAATTTTTAATGTAAATTGCTGTGATAAATCAGATCCGTATTGTGTAGTCAATCTCTGACTGAAAGTGTATACTTGTGAAACAATACACGTTTTATGCAGTCACCACTTCTTTTGCATGAGTTAATTAATGTGTTCAGGCATACA
>NW_003555835.1:0-1451 GCF_000090795.2 Amphimedon queenslandica | reverse complement strand
TAGCTACACTACAACAATGAAAGGATATTAAGTATGCGATCTATACAGCTAGCTACAGTTTAGTCAATTATGCTGTCATTTTAAAGAGATTATGACAGCAGCAGCACAGCCAGTATCAGAGCTACCAATACACTAACAGTAACTCCATTAGCAAGAACTGAAGTAGAGCCAGAAGGAGTTGGTGTGGTAGTAGCTGAAGGAGTGGCTGAAGGAGTGACAATGGGAGCAGCTATAAAATAATATGAATCAATTAACTTTATATTTATATGCATAGGTATGTACCTCTAGAGCATTTCAGTACTAGGTCCATTGTACCAGTCCAGCACTGTTGGTTAGTTGATGATATAGCATCACAATCATCAACAGTATTAGCATTAGGAGGACAAGAGAAAGAAGAATAATAGGCTGTACCTACTGGTGTACGACCATACACTGAAGAATTATGTGGAAGAGTAACACTAGCTAATGATAAAGATAAGTATAGAATACTGTAATAGTAATTTCATATACTTACTGTTGTCAAATCCCATTGATTGGCATAAGTAATTCAAACCTGCTTGGGTGTGAGATCCATCATTGCAGAGAGAAGCATAAAATGCTCCATCAATACAGTTAAGCGGTATGCCAGAGACTATCTCACGTCCATTGACTATTCTTGTCATGTTATTATGGAGATACAGTTTAGACCCATTACAAGGTGCTGTAAATGGGACAAAGATTGTAATTTAAATGTTAAAGCATTACAGTAAAAATAATATTATTGATTTACTTCCAGGAGAGCATCTTAAAATAGTTTCCAACTGTCCAGTGTAACACTGTGGATTAGTGGCAAATGATGGGTTCTCATCACAATTCTCATCACCGGAACACGTAAAGTTACTCAAATAGATTATCCCCTGGGGGGACCCACTGTACAGGGTCTGGGCAAGACTTGAATTTGAAGGAAGGAGATCACCAACTAAATAAAAGTAAGATAAAACGACTGGAGGGGTTGATGTTAGCTTACATGCAAATCCAGCTCCTCTGCAGAAAATTGACCCATACCCAGGATGATTAGTGCCATCATTACATACCCTGGCATATGTTCCCCCCACACAGAACTGTGGTATCCCAATGTAATAGTTAATACCATCAACCACAGTCGTTTGATTGTTGAATAGAGTAGAGTTATCAGAATCAGCACACACTGAAAAGAAATGAGAGAGTACTATAGCAAGTGGTGAATGATCATGTATACCTCTCTGACATGTAACAGTAGCATATCCATTAGGACAAGAACCCATCACACTGTTAGCAGAGCAATTGAGATAGCTACCAGGACAACTGAACTGGTTAGACACAGTGCTATTATAACGTAAAGCAGGAGGAGGAACAGTAACACCAGAAGGAGCTCCATTAAACCCACCTGAAGAAGACTAAACACTATTAGTGCATGTGCATCAATAACCATC
>NW_003555834.1:0-1451 GCF_000090795.2 Amphimedon queenslandica | reverse complement strand
ATAAATTGGTGAAGACTGGTTTGTATCTTCTCTTCGCAAACATGTCTGACTTCCCGACACATAATGTTAATAATTAACTCTAAAAGAACAAGGCTACCACTTGCTACCAAGGAATTACACAACTACAAAATATAATTTTAAAATAATAAAATAATAATAATAGTTATAAATACACGGCAGCTGCAATGCTTCACCTTTTCAATAATGTTAGTATACTCATTAAGCATTGGGCCTCCAGCTGGTAGTTCTGATGAAGTTAGAGGAAACTGGAGGGACACAAGACGATTGAGACTGCCCCTGTAATCAGTATTCATAATTAATAGCAGAGTGGTATATATCTCACTTGAGCTGGGACTGATATTCAGGAGATGATAGTAATAAAAATGAAGGAAGAAGGTCGATCATGACAGCCTAAGAGAGTAGGGAGCAGGTGTAAGAGAAGATTATAAAAATAAAAGAAATAATAAAAAAGGTGTAGAAGCACCTTAAAACTCAATTCCAGCTTCTCGTCCCCAATCATGGCAGTGTACATGGCAACTAATGGTTTGCTAGTATCAGCACTCTTTAACAGCAGCTAAAATACGAATTCAATTATCATTTTAGCACATACAATGTACTTTTGGCTGTAATGCAATCATCTTTTGTAACAAGGTTACAGCTGCTGATTTCAAATCTTTGGAGCCATTTTCCCACCAAAGGCTCAAGTCCTGCCAGTGAGAGATTAACTCAGTACACAATGTCTCTACAGTCTCTTTGTTATTATTATTATTAATCTTAAAGTCTTTCTGAACATACTCCAACAGCAAATTAAGAATCACAGACACCTGTATGAAATATTTAAAAGATTACTACTAATAATATAGATTGGTTACTTGTTGTGGGTGTGTCTTAGCATTTTTCAATAAGATGTCAATTGCCGTTTTTATGTGCAATAATAATTTATTATTAATTAATCCTGAATATGTAATGTATAAGAGCAGGCCATCATGAGCAGCAAAACTAGCACCTAACAATAAACAAACAAAAATAAACAAAAATAAACAATTTAAACAGACCGGCACCACTTTGAGCAGGAGAAAGAACCAGAAGGAGAAATGGCTCAACCTACATGTACACATGAAGATAAAAACTGACAAACCTTTTATACTATTTGTCACTAACACTATCACTAAGCTCCAATCCTAACTTCAAAAGCAACTCTCCAGTTAGCTTGTGTAATGGAGGAACATAATAGCCAGGAGTACCATCACCAGAAGAAGAGGAGATTCCTCTAATGATAGTCAAAGCATTTGTATATAATCTCATTGCTAAGGACTCTTCTTCACTGATGCCCATTGACTTTAGTACATCACTTAAGCACTTATTGGACTCTGCTAAGTAAATGTGTCCCTGCACTAGTCTGTTAAACAGTAATATGTCACTTGATGTTGTACTCTCATTGTATGATACAG
>NW_003555833.1:0-1451 GCF_000090795.2 Amphimedon queenslandica | reverse complement strand
GTCATTTCTACTCAATGTGAGGGATTATAGGGACATTTTTACGTTGTATTATGTGGTTAGTATTGTATTTTATCACTTACTGTTGTATAAAAAGCTACACAATAGCTTCACTATATAACTAAAATTCTACTCATTTTCGCCTTATCTCCCTCTAGTTTATTTAATTTACTTCAAATTGACACTGTCACAACCTAAATGGTTCGAGCCATTGCTTAAGCTATGTAATCAGATCCATAAAAGCTTTTTCTTCTCCTTTGGAGACAAAATCACTCGCAGCCTCATACATTTTTGTCTCCTCCTGCTTCAAAGAAGGGCTTGTAATAAAGATTTTACTTTTGTTTCAAGATAACATTGATAAAATGATTCAATGATAACTGTTGCTATTATTTGTTTCTAGTTTTTAATTATGGGTATTTTTGTTTGTAATTGTGCATGACTTTACTGTGTCAACCATGTTAATTTCTAATAAATATTTATAACTATTATAGTAATAATATGTGGAGTGTTTCCTAGTTTCCAATCCCTTGCACGTAGTCTCTAATATCTATGCAGTCCCAATACAATATAAATATGTAGTTAATATATTAAAATCTCTAAAAGGATGCCTCCATAATCAAAACAGTATCATTGTCCCCCAAGATGTCTGGAATAAACAGGTTTGGCTGTAATAGTCATGAATGAATTTTGTAAATTTTGCATACATAATACATGTTAGCCCTTTAAGGTACAACGGGCTGAAACCACAATTTAGATTTCGGGACACAAATTGTTTTTTTTATACTTTTTCTACAATATATAACTTTTTCAATTTTTTCTCAACAGTGAGTTGCAATAAACTTTACTAAACTTTTTAAAATGGATGAAAACTGAGTAAAGAATTCCTGAACATAATGAGAGTACTTTAATTTTTAGTAATATGATTGTTTTTATAATATTATTTCCATTGACATATGTTTCATCACTTGGCAAAAGTTCTTTAAGGTTTGCAAAAGGGCTGCAATCTCTCATAGAGTTTTGTTGACTTTCAAAGATCAGTGTATCACAAAAGCATTTACTGAATACAAACTTAATTGAGTGTTTGCCTTCATTATGCCACGATTGCAAGCTTTAGAGCTTCTTAGAGCCTGAATTCATCAGATGAAACAGCTAAATGAACAATAGTCAGGAAATACATACTGGTGGCGATTTTTATTAATGGTTTGACTAATATGACGTTATAACTTAACCCAACCTTGCAATTAATTTTTCCCGCCTGTTTTATAATATACAGAGATATCCAGCAATAACACAAGATCAAAGTTGGTGTATTATATGTAAAGGAGGCGAAGAGAATTTTTTTTGAAATATCTCTGTTATCATTATCAGTAAGCTATTAGTGTTGTTGTAGTTCCTTGGTACTACAACTAAATCAATTCTAGTACTGCCTTTTTTTCATAGTTCTAGTTGCAAGA
>NW_003555832.1:0-1451 GCF_000090795.2 Amphimedon queenslandica | reverse complement strand
TTCCCCAACACAAATCACAGCTTGCCTGAGCTCCACAGTGATTACACCAACTGGGTATAGTATAACTAAAACTTTGGCCAATCCTTATTATGTCGACAATTTCATCACTATTACTGCTTGAGCTGGAAATGCTACGTGGACTGCTACTACCTTCACTGTCCGACGGGCAGTAAACTCTGGGCTCTCTGGGTATTCTGACTGGAGGTAGAGGCACCAATTCCGCCATTATTGATCACGTGGTGCTAAGGAATGTAAGTTATGCAATTGAACTTTGTAATTATTAGATAAAGGTCAACCGTGTCCTACCTCCTCTGTGTACAAAGCGTACAGCAAATGACATTTGCTCCTGCTTTGAAGAATCTCTTGATTCATCTACTATGACACTGTACAATCTTGCAACCTTTACCTTACTACAGATTATTTGAACTACATTGTTCCCTAGTATCCTCAAGAGATCATCTTGCACACTGTGTGATGTATAGACAGCATTCATGGGTCCATGTTGTAGTCTGTTCTTCACCACCAAGTCATGCTTACTGATCATGTCAAGGAGTCCCAGAAAGTTTTCTCTGTTCCTTGCATTCACTCCTTCTCTGTGTCCCCTTAGTGCTGCTTCATGCAACACACAATACATTAAAATTTCTATGACAGTCTTTATATAGTGCCTATCTGCTCCCTATGAACCTGATTGAGTGAAGAAGCAATGGAGGTTTGAGACTGTTGGTTCCGGAGATAGTCACTCCAAGCAGCAAAAGCATTCACATGGCATTGTGATAGTGTGCTTCCTCATTCGACCACTCATTCCTGTTGCTTTCTTCCAGTTCCTGTAACCTGTTGAGATCACCTTTCTGAACACCAGTGGAAAAAAACCGGCAAGGATAGCAGTAAACAGCATCCTTAGAGACTGAATATTCCAACCACGTACGCTTAGCAAACCAGGATGGGCTGAAAGATCTACCATTCTCTTTAGGGAATGTGGCATTATGAGGCTGTACAGGTTTCTCTTCTAAACTCTGAGCTATATCAAGAGGAGTACCAGTCACTTTTCTGGTTGCAGAACTGGTTGCAGTTACCTCAGCTTGCTCTAAACTCATATTCTCATTGTAACTATCATCATATTGACAGTGACTCTCATCCTCATCATTAGAATTATGACTATCTGACAGCTGAATGGTAGCACCAATTGTCTCATCAGAAACAGTAGTAGATATGGAGTCAGATTTGGAAGCCAATGTGCTATTATCAGCTGCAGTTTTACTTCAACTACCTAGTTAATTCAATTATTTATATTGTTTTGTATAATAATATTTTCATTTCTATACTTACCTTGACTCATACAACTAAATAAAGTAAGCTGCTTAGACTTAGAACTTGGCTTAGAAAGAGAAGACATGACTAATTTAAAATAGGTGGTATAGCTGCTGTAATATTTAAAATAGGTGGTATAGCTG
>NW_003555831.1:0-1451 GCF_000090795.2 Amphimedon queenslandica | reverse complement strand
TCTGTTGCACATGTACCCAATGTACGTGTTTGGGTTTTTGGTTTTGTAGTTTTCAGGTTCTATCTTAGAGTCTGATGTATATGTACACAATGTACGTGTTTGGGTTTTTGGTTTTGTAGTTTTCAGGTTTCTGCCTTATTGTCTGTTGCACATGTACACAATGTACGTGTTTGGGTTTTTGGTTTTGTAGTTTTCAGGTTTCTGCCTTAGAGTCTGTTGCATATGTACACAATGTATGTGTTTGGGTTTTTGGTTTTGTAGTTTTCAGGTTCTATCTTAGAGTCTGTTGCATATGTACACAATGTACGTGTTTGGGTTTTTGGTTTTGTAGTTTTCAGGTTCTATCTTAGAGTCTGATGTATATGTACACAATGTATGTGTTTGGGTTTTTGGTTTTGTAGTTTTCAGGTTTCTGCCTTATTGTCTGTTGCACATGTACACAATGTACGTGTTTGGGTTTTTAGTTTTGTAGTTTTCAGGTTCTATCTTAGAGTCTGTTGCATATGTACACAATGTACGTGTTTGGGTTTTTGGTTTTGTAGTTTTCAGGTTTCTGCCTTATTGTCTGTTGCACATGTACACAATGTACGTGTTTGGGTTTTTGGTTTTGTAGTTTTCAGGTATCTGCCTTATTGTCTGTTGCACATGTACACAATGTACGTGTTTGGGTTTTTGGTTTTGTAGTTTTCAGGTTTCTGCCTTATTGTCTGTTGCACATGTACACAATGTACGTGTTTGGGTTTTTGGTTTGGTAGTTTTCAGGTTCTATCTTAGAGTCTGTTGCACATGTACACAATGTACGTGTTTGGGTTTTTGGTTTTGTAGTTTTCAGGTTTCTGCCTTATTGTCTGTTGCACATGTACACAATGTACGTGTTTGGGTTTTTGGTTTTGTAGTTTTCAGGTTTCTGCCTTATTGTCTGTTGCACATGTACACAATGTACGTGTTTGGGTTTTTGGTTTTGTAGTTTTCAGGTTCTATCTTAGAGTCCGTTGCATATGTACACAATGTACGTGTTTGGGTTTTTGGTTTTGTAGTTTTCAGGTTTTACCTTATAGTATGTTGTATATGTACACAATGTACATATTTGGGTTTTTGGTTTGGTAGTTTTCAGGTTTCCAATGTACATGTTTGGGTTTTTAGTTTTGTAGTTTTCAGGTTTCTGCCTTATTGTCTGTTGCATATGTACACAATGTACGTGTTTGGGTTTTTGGTTTTGTAGTTTTCAGGTTTCTGCCTTATTGTCTGTTGCACATGTACACAATGTACGTGTTTGGGTTTTTGGTTTTGTAGTTTTCAGGTATCTGCCTTATTGTCTGTTGCACATGTACACAATGTACGTGTTTGGGTTTTTGGATTTGTAGTTTTCAGGTTTCTGCCTTATTGTCTGTTGCACATGTACACAATGTACGTGTTTGGGTTTTTGGTTTGGTAGTTTTCAGGTTCTATCT
>NW_003555830.1:0-1451 GCF_000090795.2 Amphimedon queenslandica | reverse complement strand
AGTTAGAGTTAGAATCCATGAAGCATGAGTTTGTTACAACAGAAAAAGGGCGAAAAATGAAAAAATTTTGTTGTACCTATAACTCGTTGCAAAATAGCGTTGTAGAAGTAAAAACCTTGCTGCAGGTAGTCCTAAACTTTCTATATGGAACGGTAGGTATATCATAAGTAAGCGTCCTCTTGGATTTCCATAAATATCCTTCGAAGTCCTTGCAGCACAGCCTCACTAATGGAGGAGATGGGAAATCAACCAGGTATTGGGCCGGTAATCAATAGCAACATCAACTAGCCTACGCCCCCGTTTCCAATCCCTTTCATTTACTCTATTATCTATGGTCATACCATAGATATTAGAGTACAAAAAGTTAACTAACTTTTTGTACTCTACTATACTATGGTCATACCATATCAATGGGTCAGGGACAGGAAGTACATGCCAGACGACTCCTCCAACAATGCCAGACTCAGGTCAGTGATACTATATCTTTTCCTTCTAGTATATTTATCCTTTTTCGAATCTTCAGGGTGGTTGGGTATTATTACAGAATGGCCACTTGGCATTGGATTTCATGGATGAGCTACTCAACACTATAGTTGAGACACAGTTGGTCCATGAGACCTTTCGGCTGTGGATGACAATTGAAATACATCCCAAGTTCCCTATTAACCTCCTTCAGATTTCTATCAAGTACACGTTTGAGCCTCCCCAGGGGGTAAAGGCTGGACTCAAGAGAACATATTCTAGCATGACGCAGGTAACATCAATTCAATAATAATTATCTCTTTACTTTATAATGAATTTTTAAAATTAGTGTTGTTCTCCACAATGATGTGACTCGAATGAATAAAGAAGATGTGACCACCCCTCCTCAAGAAGGTGTGTACATACAGGGTCTATTTATGGATGGAGCTGGTTGGGATCGTAAGAACTCCAAGCTTGCTGAGCCCACCCCTAAAGTGCTTTATGTCACCATGCCTATTATTCATGTATATGCCATCAACACCAAAGGGGCAAAGGATCCTAAACTATACGTGTGTCCTGTGTATAAGAAACCCCGTCGTACTGATCTAACTTTTATTACCGCACTCTATTTAAAAACCACTCAGAATCCAGACCACTGGGTGATGAGAGGTGTAGCTCTCCTTTGTGATATTAAATAACTTTGTATTATTAAGTTTATTGTAGAGACTTATTATTTTAGTGCTAGTGTATGGTACACATATAATAACTTATTGTAGAACTGTCATTTTTGAATGGGCATGATCCATTGTGTTTCATTTTGATTGCCTTGTTTTGGAGTTTGCATTTGCAGAGCTGCTGGTTATTTCAATTATATAATTTCACTAAAAATCACTTGAAAAATAACCTGAATAAAAAAATATAACTATTGGGAAAAAATCCTAGCAAAAAACTACTGCACTACAAAACTGAACGAATAAAAATGTTCTGAG
>NW_003555829.1:0-1452 GCF_000090795.2 Amphimedon queenslandica | reverse complement strand
AAGTTCATAATAATGGTGGGTTTTTGTGGGCCTTCACAAATTCAGGTTTTAGTAGTGAATAAAAGTTGTTGTTCGTATATAGGTATGATATCATTCCCAATTGTACTATGGGGATTTAGAGAAAGGGAATCATTGTTATGCATTCAATGAGCAGCTTGTAACTATTGATCTCTTTTCCTTACAGGTGTCTGTAAGAGTAAAGACTAAAAATGGATCATGGAGTGACTGGTCTAGCAACTTCTCATTAGATACTGTTGGGAGTGAAGGGATTGTCAGCTCCTCTACTGATAATAAAGTTTATCAGGTACTGGTATGGGCACTGAACTACTCACTTGCTAATTGTATTGTGCTTTCTTCCTTTATACTCTATGTAGATGGGGTTCACTTGTAAAATGGCTACTTTCTCATTCACAAAGGTCATCACTCTAACTCCATTCTATATGATACACAACAAAACTGAAGTAAGCAGCATTAATTATTTACTACAAAAAGAAACTAACAGTAATAACTATTTATTAAGAAAGTTGTTGTAACATTTATAAAATTAGTTTTAAAAGCTAGGTTATAAACTTTGACTTTCTTTGCAGCATAAAATACATGTGTATGTATAAGTGTATGCTGTATTTATCTTGATTGATGCTAACTGCTATAAATAGGATACTATAACCGTATTGGAGTATGATCGGCCAGTGAGTGACACAATCAAATTAAAGCCAAAAGAGGTTAGCCAAATCAATCAATATGATCCCTGTTTATATGTATTTATGTAGTTTGTGTCTTTTTGGCCACAAATCAATAATGGTAAAATATTAGTTGATGTTTTTGATGAGCCATCACTGACTACTTGGTCAAGCCCTTTTGATTACAGGAACAAAGGCTCTTATTTGTTAAGGCTCAACTCAGCTAAGGTAAGAACAAAAGTAAATGCATCAGAAAATGTAATGGACCCTATTACATTTTCTATACAAGATTTTTGGCATATTGTTTAGTGAATTTTTAAAGTTGCTTTTATGCAGCCACACTTACATGTATAATATCTGTGCCCAGTAAATAACTGAAGAATGGTTGGTCTTAACAAAAGATGTTGGTACATGTATGTGGTATGAAACCACCATGTTCCCCCCATTTTCTGATACATATATTTTTTGAGTAATGAGTATTTTTAAAATATGCCAATTTTTGAAAAGAAGCAATAGCTATATTGCCTGTGGGTTTTTTTCAATGGCGCTAGAATCACATCAAATTTTTATTAAATTTTCTGATACATATTGGTGTCCTTATGCTTATGTGTAAAAAGTTTGAGCTGATTTCAACTTCAATTTTTCATATACCCAAGGCTATAGCCCATGATTTTTTCAAAAAAATAGCTCCAAAATTACCTCTAATTTTTATTACATTTTTTGATACATATTGGTGTCCTTATGCTTTGTAGAAAGTTTGAGCTCATTCCGA
>NW_003555828.1:0-1452 GCF_000090795.2 Amphimedon queenslandica | reverse complement strand
GATAGAGAACATATGGGCTGGTCAGAGTGCTGTGAGTGGTGAGAAGGATCTATTTGAGTTGATACTAGTTCGTTGGAATATCACTGAACACTGGAGCCCATGGAACTGTATATTATTGACAACTGATGAAGCTAGGGCTCATGTTAAACTGGATGACCCTGAAAAGGTAGAAATTAACAGTATTTTTCTTTTTATTGTTTTATTCTTTGTTTTCTTTGACACAAAACCTACTTTTATTGCATTATTTCTCCACAGGCTTACAGTTCACAGTTTACAGATAAAATAAGACAAAGGCACATATTAGCAAGAAATTATTTCACACAGATACCAGGAATGATGGAGGAAATGTCAACTAAAGTCAAAGAACTACCTCTACCTCGTCCTAAAGAAAGAATCATTGTAGTTAGGCAACACCCACAGGAACAACAACAGCAAGAATTGGCAGTAGACTCTAACTAAGATAAAGATATGCATTACATATATCTATATATCTATACAACTAAAAACAATAATGTTGTTTTTCTTTAAAATGTGAGGTGTGGGATGTGATCAATGAATTATTGTACATGTCATGTTGTAGTATAAGGTATAGGCTGTACTACAATTATACTTGTAGCTATCCAAATGCAATTATTCGTATAGTAGGCTGCCTTTATAAATGATGTGTGTGACTTAATAGTGATCATTAGTTGTAGGAGCAGGAGCAACTGAGCAAGTGAAGAATGTACCCAGTGCTGCTTATTATTGTCTTCTTATTGAGTGTCAGTGAAGTTATTAGTCAATGTCCACCTTCCTCAGGTAAGACACTGGATGTGTATAATAACAATTGTATAGGTTTTTATAGGTATCTATCTGAAGTATAATGGAGACTGTTACCCTAATGGATCATATTTTTGGGATAGTAGTGTCAATGCAGTTACTAAGAATATATCATGTGTGTTACCTGGTACTAATCTAACTACTGGTCAGTGGGTTAAAGTTGCTGATCCTGATGTTCCTGTTGACTGTAACAGTAATATTGCCAGTGATCCTTTTCTTTGTACTAATGTCACTTCACCTGATGCTACTCTCAATCTTTATCTTGCTCAGGGATTATCAGCAACTACAGAAGGCTGGTACAAGTGTTGTCTACCCACTGATTGTTCAGATCCTAACACTAACATGATCTTTGCTAATATATTCAGTAAGTTTTTAGTGCACACTGTGACAATTTTTTGGTCTGATTTACTGTAGGATGGGGAGAAATTGCAGACATTAGAGTTGATCTTCCTTCAACTATAACAGTTATACCTCAAAAGTACACACTACATGCCATTAAAGTTGGTGATTCAAAGCAAGACCTTTTAAAAAAAGACACTTGGTACTATGAATCTGGTAGTGTCAGTACTGAAATAACTGCTGGTCTCTGCAGTGGACAGTCTGGATACAGTTGTAGCATTGGTAATAGGGTAT
>NW_003555827.1:0-1453 GCF_000090795.2 Amphimedon queenslandica | reverse complement strand
AGGCGTAGCTACACGTGACGTTTTATTGACAAAAATATTGATTTACTTCCGTTTCTTCTCAACTGAAACCGACTATACACTTTTTAGATGAAACATTATGCTTGTCATTTCTTACTTCTCAATCATCATAAAGCAATGTCCCTAGTGACACTATTCCTGTAATCAAAAAAGTCAGTCATATTTGCATGTTTCACTTATTCTAAGAAAACAATCTACAATTATTACTTTGCTGTACATAATACAAAATGAAGACAGAATTTAAGTAGAGAACATGACAACCCATAGTACTAAATCTAAAACTATATGTGTATAACATAATTTACTCCCTTGTAAAAAAGTTAATTCCTTCACATGGACACTAATAGCAAGTACACAACTGCATGTATGCCAAATGTTCTCTAACACATGATGAATACTGTTTGACTGCCAGCATTCTTACATTAACCAAATCTTTCTATATCACTTTCATATACAGTTACTTTTACATCAGGTAACTCTAAATTATTAATTCGTATGTATTTTACATATCCTCATGCAGTTTCTACAGCAAGGAGAGGTTTGTCTACATTTAAGACATAACGTTTCCTGACTCTCCACTCTCTCTTCATTCCCTCTGTCTTTGCTAAATGCTCCTCCCATAAAAAGCAAGCATTCATTCATAATACCACTGACTGCTGATTTATAATATAATACAGGATCACTAAAACCAGTTTTTTTCACATCATTTATAACCTTTTCAATCTCCTTTGCAAACATTTCCAGATGCTTTACACCAGTTATCAGTGCCCAGCCAACTTATTTCAACATCAAGTAATAATCATAATAATAATTTCATTTTCACTTCTACTTCGTACTTTTGTGCATCTAGGCCCACATTGTTAAAGGGGTGTGTTGACATTCACAAAATGAGGGTGCTCCTCCTGGCCCACTCTGCCTACCTTTTCTTCAGACTTTCCACATCTCATGCTGACTCCTGTAGTTAATGACAAAGTACTCTTGCTACAATGGTACTGACTAGTCATGCAAATGCAAGAATTTGGCATTACTTAATTGTCATTGGTCACTCATCATCCGGGCTCAACTTAGTCATATCCCCCACATTCAGCTGGACTTTTTTTTATATCTTCCTATTTCATCTTTCCACAACTCCCCGTCTTCTTAGAATTAAGAATTATACGTGTCATAAAAGCAACACTCCTTTAACATTTCCTATTGTCCCTTTTTATCATCATACTAAAATTTATTCTCATTTAAATAATTGGACTAGAGGGTGCAGCTACATTGGCATGGCTGCCATGGTCAATTGCTCTTCGTCCTAACCACTGATATTCCTTCTTTGCCCAAAATTTTGCGTCTAGTCACTAAGGAAAATTTTCTGCACAGTTATTTAACATCAAGTAATAAAAATATTATAATTTAAGATCTTGAGCCTCTTCTGTAGGAGGGGCATTTT
>NW_003555826.1:0-1453 GCF_000090795.2 Amphimedon queenslandica | reverse complement strand
AAAATTTATAAACAATGAAAATATGAGGTCACAAAATAAATTAATAACTATATGTATGTAGTATATTTTTATTTACATTATCTTTTTATCACTTGTGTATATAGATACAGGTACTAGAGGCACTGAAGCTGATGAGATTGACAGAGAAAGTAAGAATCAGTTTTTATAACAGTGCAATATGTTATTCTTGCTCTTTAACTTTTAACATATTGAAATAATCTGTGCCTTAACTATGTAAAATTATGTGATTAATTTATGTCATTTTTAGGAATAGAAAAATGGCTCGAAGAAGGTGAAGTTGAGCTAAAAGTCACTCGTATCAATATGCATGGTGCACCTGGAGCTGGTAAAACATGCTCGCAACATCTCCTACTTAATGAGCCACCACCTGCACCTCGTGACAAACTCACTGATAGTACACCAATAGCCTGTGCTGCTGTTCAAGCAACAAGAATATCCATTGATGATAAAAATAAAAAGTGGGAGAGGGTTGAATTGGAAGATTTAGTTAGCCAGCTAGCATCTACACAAGTTGATAAAGCACCAGATGACGTACTTGAAGCTCAATCAGATGAACCATCTGTGAAAGTGCCAGTAGTAAATCAGCCTAACAACAATGAATTGCCTGCAAATGAACCAACAGAGAATAAATCAGACAGGATTAAGCCACATGAGAATAAACCAAACAAGAAACCAATTGAAAATACAACAACAGATCTAGAGAACAAATTAACCAAAAAGAAACCAAATAAAAAGTTACCAAGCAATACAGAAGTAGTTAAAAGAATTTTACATGCTTTTATAACTGGAAAGTCTAAAAAGTTAAGCACAAATTGGGTTTATTTTATTGATTCCGGTGGTCAACCAACATATCGAGAGTTGCTACCTCTTTTTACCAGAGCAGCTGCACTGAATATCATCACCATTGATCTTACCAAAGATCTAGATGAAAAGTGCAAATTTCAATATCGTATTAGTCAAAATACGTTTCCTATTGAGACGAAGCTAGAGTATTCTAATCGTGGCATTATTCAATCAACAATTAGCTCTGAAGCAATGTTGAATCTTGTCAAATTTCCTTATGTGTCTGACATGCCTAGGCACTCTCGTTATCTTATTCTTGGTACACGTAAAGAGTTGGTAACTGAGGAAAAGCTAAAAAAAATGAATGAAGATCTGATAGAATATATTGCTAATAGAAAAGTTATTCCTTATAATAAGCGTCAAGGCTCGATTATATTTCCAGTTAATACCATGCTCCCTGCTGACTCTGAAGAAAGAGAAAAGGCTAGTGTAGACCTTTGTACTACGATTTCAAATTTTGGAGTTGCCATGACCATTCAGTTACCGATTCGACTGTTTACTTTTGAGATTTCACTGCAGATAGAAGCTAAGAAGAAGGAACGGAGCTTCCTTACAAAAGAAGAGGTAATTGAGATTGGCATGTCTTTGC
>NW_003555825.1:0-1453 GCF_000090795.2 Amphimedon queenslandica | reverse complement strand
CAAAATAATATTAGTTTAATTTTAGTATTCAAGAAAAGTTTTAGTTTTAGTAAAAATTCAAGTAGATCCAAATACATTCCATAGCACTAGCCATTTGCTAAAATTACAAGGGCAATGTGGTAACCATGGGTAAACCAAGTGACCTGTGACAAAGTCAGGTGCATATAGCATATGCATGCATGATCTGTAACTAACTAAAAAATATTTTGGTTTATAGTATTAGTTTTAGTTTTTTTTCAATTCATTGACATTTAGTTATAGTTTTAGACTTTTAGTTTAGTTCTTTTACTCTGTTCAACTTTTAGTTTTAGTTTTAGTTTTAGTTTACTAAAAGTAAAATGGCTTACCAAAAGTACCTTTTGTTTTAATTAAACAAGCCTGCCAATGCAATGAATTAAACATTAGAATGTAGGTCCAACATACACTAGATGTCTAGTATAGTTACAAAAATTGTTGCATTTAACATGATTTGCACTGTGTATGTTAGACCTCAGGCAATGACTCTCCAGATAAATGTAGATCTATATGGACAGTTAATTAACACACCTTAGCAGCCAAATTATTTCCTAGGAGCAAAAGTGAATGACTAACAGTAAACAGTTATTAAAAATACGACAGACTGCTAAATCAAAATTTCTTCTTGCAACAGATCCAGTCCTTTTTCATAAAAATGCATAAAAACATATAGTAAGGAGTAAAGACTATAAACTACGTAATTAAATAAGAGGCCAAATAAAAATCAAATCTAACCTGAAATTAGAAGAAAGCATTCTAGTTCTTTTATATTAAATGTTGGAGAGGGTGATAGGACCAGTCACAGGAGAAAAATTAAAAGGACAGAAACTATAACATTATTATATACAGCAAGAAGTATTGGAACACACCTGTTTCATTGGGTGATATCTGCAACTGTAGTTAAGCTACTGTACATACCTCCTAATACTAACTTAATTGCATCTGTGATTCAAATTCAACAAATAAGTCCTAAAGGAATTATCTGATTATTAGGCAAAGCCCACTTAGACGAGAAAGAGTTTGTACAAAGAAAATGCAGATAGGGTCATAGAACATAGATTTTATAGCTACGTAACAAAAATTGTTTAAATTGAATTTTCAGTTAAACCTAGCTTCTTTTCATGAATCATAAATGCAATGTTTCTTAGTTTATTAGCATTGATTGGGCCAGTCTCATCTATTAATTGCCCTAAGTAGGATGATGGCTGACTGAGCAACAAATGCATGAGGTTCATCATACTTTATACTTCCTTATCAAGTACCTATTGGGAATAAGACTGTATTAACAAGCACACATGTATTAATGCTAAGTCTAGCATGATTTTATCATAATCCATTACAGTATTCAGGTGATGTGCAACCATCAGTATAGTACATTTACTAAACTGCTTCCAAACTACTTCTTAAATGATAGAATCAGTTCTAAATCAATTACAAT
>NW_003555824.1:0-1453 GCF_000090795.2 Amphimedon queenslandica | reverse complement strand
TCAAGTTCATATATCATTAGTATTATAACATTAATTAATTGTTTTGTGTTTTTGAAATAAAATAATTCATTACACACTTGATATATGCAAGATTAATACCTTCTTTTAGCTGGAAACCTCCACTAAGTATTGCAATTTGATTCCAAGCATAGCTAGCCTAGCTAGGTAAAAAAAATACTTGCTGTTCCCAGTTCTGAGATCTGAGCATGCGCGACCACACCCAAATTTTTTGAAGCACACATGCTTCTTAATTAACAAAATGGCGGCATGAGGTAAGCTGGTACGATCCAACAGTCACAGTATCACTTCTTCCTTTCTTGGAGAATGATTCTAGGGGACAAGGACCTGCGCATACCCTGTTGGAGTAGAATGGTATAAGAATTAGCCTTCTATCACCAGGTAAGACTGATATATCGACCGACAACTGGATTGACAGGAGATCATGATGATGATGAAGATGAAAAAAGGTGGCTGAACAAAACGGCCGGTTTGCAGATTTTTAATTTTTCTCCCAGAAAAGGTCTAGAGCCACGCTAGTGGTACCATTGGAGTCCTCTGGTCAAGATAAGGTCCTCTTAGAAGTCTGGTAAACATAGGAGCTCGTTTTCCCGGTATAGCAAGGCTGCAAAAGTCTTGGCAGCCATTTTGTTTGGGGGTGAATCCTACTTAGTAACGCTACCGCGTTACTAATAGTACAGGGACTTTGACATGCTTTTTGAGCAACTTTAAAAATTTGTAAAAAATCCAAACTTGATCAAAACCAGCTCAAACTTTCTACACAACATAAGAACATGTATATATACCAGGAAAAATTATAAAAATGAACAATTCTTAACTTTTCAATTTTGACAAAATTTGACCAACAACCATGCACTATATAGTACAGGGACTTTGGTTCAATTTTTGAGTAACTTTATAAATTCCTAGAAAATCCAAATCAGCCCAAAACATTCATACAACACAACTTTACACAAGAACATGCATCAGAACAAATTTTTAAAATGGAAATCTCTCTTAGCAAATCCAAAAAATATACTATACTCTGTATAGTAGATCAACTTTAAAATCCATTGATTAGAACCTGCATGAGCACTGTGTGAAAAGGAAACCATGTATGTACATGTACAAATGCATGTACATGTATCATGTACATGTACATGTATGTACATGTACGTGTACATGTACATACATGTACGTGTACATGTATGTACATGTAAATATACCTTCATTATTGTCTTCATTGGCTTCTGCTGGTTTAGTGTTGCCAGAACGTAAATTTCTAATTAAAGCCTCTCTCTTCTCCTTCAATTCTTCAAGTGTTAATTTCCTGTGGGTGTTCATGCTCTAGGGTTGAAGCAGAGAGGAATAAAACTAACCTGGTCTGTGTCTCACGCACTGAAGAAAGATCAGCCAGAAACATCTTAGAAATAAAAACAATAACAGGAGCATGAGT
>NW_003555823.1:0-1453 GCF_000090795.2 Amphimedon queenslandica | reverse complement strand
GCTTTCGTCCTTATTTATGGGCGTGTGGACTCCACCCACCTTCATCGTATCCGAAATGTTGTTCCCTACATTAAGATACATACATTAGTCGATATTTTGTGTATCTACCTGTTGCACTTCTCCATAAATAAGAGGATTGGTTCCTTTAAAACTGCTTTCGTCCTTATTTATGGGCGTGTGGGCTCCACCCACCTTCATTGTATCCGAAATGTCGTTCACTACATTAAGATACATACATTAGTCGATATTTCGTGTCTGTACCTGTTGCACTTCTTTATAAATAAGAGAATTTGTTTCTTTAAAACTGCTTTCGTCCTTATTTATGGGCGTGTGGGCTCCACCCACCCTCTTTGCATCCGAAATGTCATTCCCTACATTAAGATACATACATTAGTCGATATTTCGTGTCTGTACCTGTTGCACTTCATAAATAAGAGGATTTGTTTCTTTTAACCACTTACCTTCCTTCATGGGGGTGCACTGCCGAATAAACCCTAATTAATAAGTGGCACAACTACCTGACTCGGAAAGTCGGGGAGGGTGTGCTGTTGGGCGTGGCTTACTTCAACCACACCCCGCAATGAAACACCTCCCACGTTAATTGGGGGGTTTGAAGCCCCGCCTATGGGAGGAGCCTACTGATTAAATGCGGGGGTGGTTTTGGTAAACGCACGCATCACACTGCAGTAAACCACAGTGGAAAAGGGGGGGAAGGAGGGGAAAGAAGAGACGGACTTGCAGGACACAAGAGTGCAGATAAGCCTGCAAGACTGGAGAGACTGGCTTGAAATGCTTCAGCAATGCTTCAGCACGAATGAATGCAAACCGCAGTCTGCCGTGACCTTGATCGGGGCTTATATAGGCTGGGTAGGTGTGGTTAACCCCGCTTAAAGCTCCGCCCTAACCGGCAATAAAATGTGCTTTTCTCCATATTTATGGGTGTGTGGACTCCACCCACCCTCGTCGTATCTGAAATTTTGAAGACAACATACATTAGGATCAAGAGACTATTGTTGTACCTGTTACTGATGTAAGCTCACGAAACATTAATATAACATACCGTACATTAGGATCAAGTCAAAGAGACTGCTCTTATGCATAGTATGTCAAAGGAAGAACCTTCAATTCAAAAACAGAATGAGAAACAGAAAAGACTTGCAGTAAGCTTCATTCAAAGATGCTGTGCATGAATTTATTATACAAAATAGAGTAAAGAAACTAGCACAGATATAGGAGAAATGGTAAACTCACTGTAAACACACATATTATTCAACCACACAAACTAGAGTGATGAAGATGTACTAAAAATAGTAAAAGTGGAACGTTCAGAAACAACAAAGAGTCAGGATGCTGTAAGTCGCCATTGTGAATAAGAGGCGGTGGTCATATGTAAAATTAAATATTTTCCCGCTTTATTGGTTACTTTCAAAAATTAGAATGGTGCATTCAAGTA
>NW_003555822.1:0-1453 GCF_000090795.2 Amphimedon queenslandica | reverse complement strand
GTCTGTGTGTGTGTGTGTGTGTGTTCGCTTGGCCTCCACTTTTGAGCTGACACTGCTTTCTTGTCTAGTCCTAGTGAGTCTTATAATCAACACTGGCTCTAGAAAAAGTTATTCTACGTCTTGGGAATGCTATACTTTTCTTTTCCGTGGAGTAAGAAGCTGGCAAAGTCAGTCGCCAAACGTAGGTCGGTTCCCCGACAACTTTTTCATAGTGTGAGCAAAAGAGCAACTGGGCAGATAAAACAATAAAGCAAAGCCTCATCTTTCATTAATATGAGAGGAATTGCTCTAATCATCTTCGTTTTAAAGATATGGTAGCCCAAAAATCCATACTTTTGTGAGTTTACACGAGGCTCTCTTCTCCCGAAGTAGCGGCCAGAGTCTTTAAACATCAGGGGCTCAATAGACGTTTGTATGCAACAAATAGAGCCTAACAAATGTATGCTAAACTGTTTAAAAGTAAAGAAAAACTAAAGCTTTCTTCACCACTTAGAGCCATGTGCCACCATTACTGTGTGTGCGGGTGGAGCATGGCTTGATTGAGCCACCATAGATATTAGAGTTAAAGCATAGACTAAGTAACAGGGATTGGAAACTGATGACGTCACACGGACAGACTCTGTAATGGTGGAAAAGCAATGGAAGGACTACACAAGCTCTTCTCCAAGTCTTGTACTGTATTAATTTGCATTTTATTTACTATCGATGATGAACAGATAGGTCTTGGGAGTTCATGGCTGTTCTTTGTGACGGTTAAGCATAGTTTTGTTGACAGAATCTTCGCCGCCTCTCGCGGCCCATGTTATCATTGAAATTGCCTTTGTGATGGCACAAATTAATGAATACAGCTATTATTTTTCCAAAGTGCCGTCTATGGCTTATATAATAGGCTAAAGGCATGTGAAAAATCCTGATCTTTGTTACAGTTTTTGTCCTTTATCCTAATTTTACTTACTTTTTGTGATATAGGTTGAACAGATACGCCTCTAAAAACCGACATTTTGGGATCTTATGATCTGTATGAAGCACTAGTGATAATAAAAGTGTCTTAGTGGCACGTAGCTTTACTTGATACATGTTTTTTATATTGACACTCTCTCAGTTTTAGTTACCCTTAGCAAGTTATAGGTTGAATAGATTTCACACCTATCACGCATGGTAAAAAAAAGCATGCTTTTTCTCATTTTTCTTCAAAATAAAGTGCTGTATTACAGTTTTAACAGTTTCTAATAAGTAAGTAAACCTTCAGCAACAATATAAGCTATATAACTACCCTGGATCTGGCTTCAAGCTACACTTAATCCAGCAGTCCTCTCAGTCATATTGCTCTAGTCTCAACGAGCCGGGGAAGGGGCAGAGTCTTACAAGGTTCGTCCGCACCTGCTTTCATTAATTTGAATGAGATCACGTGATCTGTTTCCAATCCCTGTTACTTAGTAATACAATCTATGGT
>NW_003555821.1:0-1453 GCF_000090795.2 Amphimedon queenslandica | reverse complement strand
TAGAGCTTGCTTTCTGCATTAGCCCATTCATACTGCATAGAAAGTTGCCGTCCATGAAAATTATTTCAGAGTCAGCCAGGCTCAGTCACGCCCCTTGCCATATATCATTTTTTGACGTAATTCATTCTCACCCAAAGAGGTCTATATGCAGTACTTATCAACACAACTTGTCTTCTCTTGAATCTGATTCTCTTCTGAAGTAACTATGGGGCAAACTGACAGCAATTCAGTAATGAACTTTTCAGCAGTCAAGACAATTTCATTTGTAGAAAAGTGCTTCAGTCCGGTTTGCTCAGTGCAGTATACGACTGACATTCTCGTGAGCCCAGTGTATTCTACCTATTCGCTCTTGTTGACACACATAGTACAACAGATTGACAGCAATAATATTATAATGATTGTTAGAAAATATTTATATTTACACAAACAAAACAAACACTCCGTTCTTCTCGAAGTTCTTCGATCTTTCCAACATAACACCGTCCTACCTAAGACGGAAAATATAGAACGTTATAAAGTACAATAATTCTTACCAGAAGACGAAAAGAGGCTTCTTCTATGCAGTACTTACCTACTAATACTAAGTTAATACACAGAAACAGCCGGAGAGAGCTGCCTGGAAACATGCTGGAAACTAGCTAGCTAGCAGACATCATAAGTCACGCCCACTTCTCGCGGTATCCACGCCCTAAATTGCACATCGATTCGCTGTCGTTTTATTGCTGTATTGTATAAGTTTCGTAAAAACGGAACGAAAACGGAAACGGTACGGACAGTTTCGTGGCACCATCGTTCTACAGAACAAAAACGTGAACTTTTTTATGACTTCTACTGTACATGTATAGCTTAATGTACTCTACTGTATCACTTTATGGAAAGCATTTTATTAAAATAATTGTTTTATGTCATAAATTTTTGAATTCAGTATAGTGAGAAACTCTTGTGGCCTGAAATTTTTGAAAATTTAATCTCAATGAAAGAGTATAAATTAATAGAAAATTTGAAATTTTGAAATTTATTTTTGGGTCACGCTTTTCAAAAGTTTTGAGACTCATGAATAATTCACTTTCTACTTTACATGTTACATGTATAATAGTATAATGATGTCAGATAGACTTACAAGAGGCCAGTGGGCATTGACATTTTCTTTGGTATGGAGAACATACTTAGAATGTAGTTATACTGTGCATGAATATATAATGTGATCCACCCACTCAAATTGATGGAATTATATCACTTACCTACTGGGGCAGTATCTGATTTACAGACACCCCCCACTAGGACACTATGGTCCCTCGTGTTCAGTGTCTGTATTGACATCAACGTAAATTAATATTACCTACATTGCAAGCATCAAAATTTAAGCACCTTGAAAATTTTATCCTAGTCATGAAGGTGTCTTAATCTACATGTATAGTAATTATAGTATAGTAACATGTATAGTATACATGTA
>NW_003555820.1:0-1454 GCF_000090795.2 Amphimedon queenslandica | reverse complement strand
ATACAGCATAAGTACATCAATATGTATCAGAAAATGTAATAAAAATTGGGGGTGATTTCAGAGCCATTTTTCCAAAAAAAAAGCCTTGGGTATTTTTCAAAAATTGGCCGTTTTTAAAAAAATGTTCATAACTTGAAAAATTTAAGTCGGAATTAGTTCAAACTTTCTACACAACATAATTACATCAATATGTATCAGAAAATGTAATAAAAATTGGGGGTGATTTCGGAGCCATTTTTCCGAAAAAGCCATGGGCTATAGCCTTGGGTATTTTTTTAAAATTGGCCGTTTTTTAAAAAATGTTCATAACTTGAAAAATTTAAGTCAGAATCAGTTCAAACTTTCTACACAACATAAGTACATCAATATGTATCAAAAAATGTAATAAAAATTAGAGGTGATTTTGGAGCCATTTCTCCAAAAAAGTCATGGGCTATAGCCTTGGGTATTTTTCAAAAATTGGCCGTTTTAAAAAAATGTTCATAACTTGAAAAATTTAAGTCGGAATCAGTTCAAACTTTCTACACAGCATAATTACATCAATATGTATCAGAAAATGTAATAAAAATTGGGGATGATTTTGGAGCAATTTTTCCGAAAAACCATGGGCTATAGCCTTGGGTATTTTTTTAAAATTGGCCGTTTTTAAAAAAATGTTCATAACTTGAAAAATTTAAGTCGGAATCAGTTCAAACTTTCTACACAGCATAAGTACATCAATATGTATCAGAAAATATAATAAAAAGTAAGGGTGATTTCGGAGCCATTTTTCCAAAAAAACCATGGGCTAGCTATTATAGCCTTGGATATTTTCAAAAAATTGGCCATTAAAAAAAAATGTTCATAACTTGAAAAATTCAAGTCAGAATCAGTTCAAACTTTCTACACAGCATAAGTAGGTGTACATCAATATGTATCAGAAAATGTAATAAAAATTGGAGGTGATTTTGGAGCCATTTTTTTGAAAAAACCATGGGCTATAGCCTTGGGTATTTTCCAAAAATTGGCCGCTTCAAAAAGTGCTCATAACTTGAAAAATTTAAGTTGGAATCAGTTCAAACTTTCTACACAGCTTAAGTACATCAATATGTATCAGAAAATGTAAAAAAGTCAAAGCCTGTTTTTATACATTCATGTACATGTGCAGGTATAGTGTGACTTACTAAATGATTAACAGGTAATGGAACTGGCTCTGAACCTACATAATAATTAATAATAATAATTAATCATAACAATAATTTAAATAATTAACACACAGTAAGTATTGTTACAAATTTAATGAATAATGATCATCAATTTACAGTACATGTACATGTATTATGCATGTGCACTATAATCCTGATACATAATGACATATATTGTATGTACATGTACATGTACATATTATGTTAATACTATAGGGTGCCTTTTTCAAGGGCTGTAAATATCACAGATTTCACGATTTTTTGAAGATT
>NW_003555819.1:0-1454 GCF_000090795.2 Amphimedon queenslandica | reverse complement strand
GAAAATTGTCAGCATGAATAATTATCGTAACTATTCATCTCTCCTTTAATAAAACTTCAAGCATTGTTTTTTGCCTCTTTCACAAAAATTTTATGATGCCCCTTAAAAATTTACATATAGATCTGTATTTTGTGCTTGCAAATTTTACTGTATTGATACTCAAGGATAATTTTTATTCATTTAAATGCAATATGACCAGAATGCAGCAAGAATGGTCAGTGTATGTACATGTTCATTTAATTCAATTATTCAAACAAATTGATTGTCGCCAGACAACCACATAACATTAACATTTAGACAGACGCAAATTAACACTTGTACAAGTACACAAAAAGGGAATGTACAATCGGTACAGTATGATGTCATTGTTACCATCACTATTAGAATTATTACAGGTGTCATTAATTTCTTGAACAATAGCATTAATGCAAACATGTGGCCATTATGTGTGTATGTGCAATGATGATGTTATGTACGTGTACATGTATATGTACACTGTACATGTATAGGTAGCACTTATGAACCATGTAATGTAGTTCTGTGTCATTGATCAAGTGGATGTTATACTGGAGAAGATATTGAATTTATTATAAAGATTAATGATTAATTTATAATACTGTCAAAGTAGTGACAAGCAGAGCTAAAGTGACTCTAAAATATGTCTATATTAATTACTGATATTAACACTAATCAGGATTTCCCACAAGATGTTCGCATAGTGCTCATGTAGCTTCTTGTCATTGTATTATCAAGTTGCTCAAAAATTGGGCCAAAGACCCCGAAAAATGCCAAAAGAGAAATCTCATTTTATAATTTTTCTGATGTCCTTATATATGTTAAATATCAACTTTGAGATGATTTTGATCAAATTTTGTTTTTTTTTATTTCTTAAAGTTAATCAAAAGTTTGGCAACGATCAAGGGCTATATTTGTCCAATTTTTGTCAGAAATGGCTAAGAGAGAATTTTTAATTTTAATAATTTTTTCTGATACTTATACATGTACATGTACATGTACAGTACTTAAGGTGCATCTCAACTTTGAGCTAATTTCAATCATATTTGATTTTTAATAAATTTTTGAAGTTGCTCCAAATGCTGTGACTCTTCAGCTCATGAATCAAGCTGTTTAGTTCACTTAGCATATGCTTTATGGGAAAATTCTTACACTAATTAACTACCTTAAGCCTACTATTATTTGCGTCTACTAATTTTAGCGAAATCAGCAAAAGTCATGTTTAGCGTTACTAATTTTAGCGTTTTTAACCAAATTAACTATAAATAATAAACCATTATAATGAATAATTATTATTTTGGCGTCTATTTAATTTAGCAGTTTAAAGCTCTCTCGCTAATATCGCTAAATTTAGTAGACGCTAAAAATAGTAGGCTTAAGGTAATTTCCCATCCCTGTGATATATTGTATCCCATTGTTGCATAGTCATGTCTGTCTGT
>NW_003555818.1:0-1454 GCF_000090795.2 Amphimedon queenslandica | reverse complement strand
AATTTCAATTGACCAATCAGATTGCAGAAAACCAGGTTTCTAAATCTATTAGATACCTCCCGGGAACACTTATTAACCTCTTGGTTTATTAAATAAATAAGCGAAACCTGGCGCTCTATGCTTATGCTCTTATTAGTCCATTTGTCAAGCTTGGTTGATTTTTTATTGCCTAGATACGATGTATGTATGTATGTCAACTGTGGTCTTATTATCAGCAGCTGGTAGTTGTTTCAAATGTTATGATAGAAGTTGGTTATACACCTCCCTATAGGTTTTTCTGGTATTTATTAACCTCGCGACTGCATCGCTCCGTTAATAAATACCATAGAAACCTCTATCTTGGTGTATAACCTATGCTTATTTCCTTTGACGTACTTAATGTTGCATTAGATCCATACCCTCTAATTAAAATTATTATTATTAATATTGTATTTTAGTTACCAACAGTAGAGGAGAGTGGACAGTAGGTGATACATTAGATACCAATGGTATGAATAATGAAGAATACAAGAAGAAGTATCAGCAGCAACTACAGACAGGAAGAAGAATATGGTTGGAGGAGTACCAGAAACCAAGAAAAGGAGATACAGCCGATATTGAGCAAACTGTACAAGCTCTTATGAAGAGTCTTAAAGAGAAGGAGAGAGAAGCACAAGTTTATCATCAACAATTGGAGCAGAAGGAAAGAGAAGAAGCAGAGAAAGAGCAAGAAATAAGAAGATATCGTCATCAGCTACAAGAGAACGATAGGGAACATCAGATAGTACTGCAGGAGAATCAGGAAACATTACGACAAAAGGATAGGGAGCTACTGGAGAAGGATAGGGAACTACAGGAAAAGAATAGGGAGCTACGTCAGTCTCAAGAGGCAGTTCGTAGGTACCAGCAACAATCACTTACTGATGATCACTGGGTTATTAATAAAGATGAGGTGACTTTGACAAAGGAGGAGTTAGGAAGAGGATCTTATGCTGTCGTTACAGTTGGTATCTTTAGAGGTTTAAGAGTAGCTGTCAAGTCACTTCATACTATCATCATCTCAGATTATAATCTACGTCTCTTCTCCAGGGAAATGAGTATAGCATCACGAGTACGTCATCCTAACCTGGTCCAGTTTATTGGTGCAACTAAAGTGGGTAATCCTCTTGTCTTGACCGAGCTGATGAGCACTAGTCTTAATCAGGAGCTTCGCAGAAACCGATTAACCAATCAACAGATTCTGAGTATTGCTCAAGATGTAGCTTTAGGCCTCAACTACCTTCACCTGTTTAAGCCTCAGCCTATTATTCACAGAGATGTGAGCAGTCCTAACGTATTATTAAAGCCTTGCACTGGACCTGCTGGTTATGAAGCTAAAGTAGCAGATTATGGTACAGCTAAAGTAGTACAAGCTGAGAATACTGGTACTGTTATGCCAGGCAATGTTGCCTATGCTGCACCAGAAGCTCCTATTC
>NW_003555817.1:0-1454 GCF_000090795.2 Amphimedon queenslandica | reverse complement strand
GTATATAGCTATGTATAATGTGTTCTCTTTCCGTCACTTTCCTACTCTCTGTTGTATCTCCCCTGTCACAGTCTCTTGTCTCTCCCTTCTATCTGCAGTCTCTTTTCATTACTATGTACGCATCATGCTTGCTGCATTTGTATTAAAGATTGCTATAATTTAAAAGACAATTATATATTTGGCTTGTAGTCTGTAGTATTTGGCAGATGCTGTTGAGCAAGATTTCATGAAAATAATTATACTCTATAAAACTACTCATAAGAATTCCTTGAAGTAGACCTGTAGTGGATTATAGTGGTTGTGGTTTTTCAGTTTCATTGGGGATATATGTTGGATGCACACTACAATTCCTCAAATTTAAACTTTAAAGCCAAATGTAGTTCCACTGTAATTATCATTGGTCCATTACTGTCTGTTTAGTCTGGAACTGGTACAAGTCTTACCTAAAATCTAATAATTCATTATAGTAATAAATTTAATGACAACTTACACCATTACAAAACTTATATATAAGTTATACTTATACCAATAGTACAATACCCTAGTTGGCTAATCACACTTTTGCATGGCAACCAAATGTATGTATTAATTAGTAGTACATTATCTCAGTGGTAACATAAATTCACATAAATTAAGGCATAAGCTATAAATTCACATTGAGAATTAGATGTATAGAAGGAATGTAAGATCTATTTATTTCATGATGCAAGCAAACAGTCTACAATTAATGGCTTGACATAATAACAACTACTGCACAATAATGCAAATTACTGTATAGCAGTAAAATCAATTTCGACAGTCATCATGCAGCATAGCATTAATTAATTAATAGGAACTCTGCACTAATTTTTATGTAAAGCACTTGAAAGCTACACTAAGGCCACTCAAGCAAATTGATTTATAGTTTTCAGATTCATGCAATATGTATGGGGCTGCAGATGTAAACTGAGCAACAGGTGGAACTCTGTCTACTGTAACTATGTTTGCTTGATTATAGATAATGGCTACTGCTAGTAGACCCTCCGCCTACAGTCATTGGGATGAATGGCATCCATCCCAATGACTGACGGTGGATGGTCTGGGCAGCGAAACTAGGCTATTGCAACACTGCATTGATCGCAAAATATTTTTCATTTAAAGTAAAAAAATTGGATATTTTGAATTGAAAAAAAAAAACTCAAAAATTTCAACTCAAAAAGTTTTAATCTAATAATACTCATTATAGCACTAACACCAATAATGATCATGAATTATTAATATTAAAATTAATAATAAATAGTTTCAGAATTCCTCCTCATTTTCGCTACAGTTGTCTTCAGTGACTAACAGGACTCCTTGACCAGTTGACACCATTAGCATATGAGGTGTGACTACCAACTAAATATAACATTGAGATTAGCAATATGACAATATTTATACCACCATCTTGCTCCACTACATATAAGTCCACAATT
>NW_003555816.1:0-1454 GCF_000090795.2 Amphimedon queenslandica | reverse complement strand
TGAGCAACCATCTTATTGCTATTTGTTTCTCTTTATTCAGTTTTAAAAGTATACTTTAAGTTACCAGAAGTGACAATCTCACTGAGTTCAATCATGTAGGTTGCTATTTGAAACAATAGTTTGTCTTCTCAATTTTTATTTCATTCTTCTTTTCTGAGCTTCCTGGTGTAGTTTATACAAGGATTGAAAGATCAGGATTATTTGTAATCTTTCTAGGTAGTTTCAACAATATTTTATATTGTTTGACTTCAATTTGTTTCCTTTTTCCTTCTAGTTCATAGTGTGGTTTATACCTAGATTGACCAATTGCTTAAGTTGTTTGAGGTTGTTTTAGAAATGTTTATTTTTCCTCTCATTTACATTTTCTTTCTTTCCCACTTTGATATGGTGTATACCTGATGCAACTGATCATGTTGTCATTTGTGCTTCGTTTTAAATAGATATTTCATGTACTTTCCACTCTTCATTATTTCTACTTCTTCATTTTTATGGTAGAGTTTATACCAGGAGTCAGTGATGAGACAGCTGTTTTTTGACAATGATCTTGCAAAGATTTTTAATGTGCAAATATCTCACTATTCCTTTCTTTATTTTTTAACTGTGGTGTATACCAGTAGTGACTGATCAAGGTGAGTTCTTACTGTTTTAAGTTGCATTTAAAGTTTTTTATGTACTGCTAACTTCTCACTATTTATTTCTTTCCTAGTTTTATAGTAAGGTGTATACCAGAATTGACTAATGAACTCAGTTCTGATCATTTAAGGTTGGTTTTAAATTATTTTATGTACTTTTTGACTTAAGACTTTCTTTTTCTAAATTACCTGCATTGATTAAGTTTTATTCTTTTAGGTTCTTTAAATATTGTTTTATGTTTCACTTCACATGTCATTTTTCCCCACTTTCATGTGTTGTATGCCTAAAGTGACTCATCACACTGACTTTTCAACATTATAGGTCGGTTTTAAAATGATACATAATAATGTACATTTGACTTTTCTATACAAGTTTCTTTATGGCACAATTTATACCAGGAGTCACTGATCTCAAACTTATCTTAAGTTAGTTTTGAAGTTTCATTATATGTTGTAAGCTATGAGTGACTGATAACACTGAGTTTCTATCTTTTAAGGTGTTTTATCAACATGCTTGCACTCACTTTGAATCTGTTGCATCTATTTATGGTAGATACCAGGAATGACTGATTTGACAGTTTTATCATTAGATGTTTTACCTCTCACTGTTTCTTTTCTCGGTTTCATACTATAGTTATAATCAGGAGTGACTGATGAGATCTAATTATTAATTTCATGGCTAAGTTTGCTTTCTGAAATGTTTCATGTCATACTATTTACTATTTGCTTCCTATTAGGTCCATAGTATAGTTAGACTGATTTTTTATGACGAAATGTTAGACTTTTAACTTTTCAGTTTTTACTTTCTCAGTTTCATAGTAT
>NW_003555815.1:0-1454 GCF_000090795.2 Amphimedon queenslandica | reverse complement strand
GTTCGTAACTTGTGGTCAGACCTTTGATGTGCTTGAGCAACACTGGGCAACATGTTGCAGAAAGTAGAGAGACTCTCAACTTCTGGCAACAAGTTGCCTCACCACATCAAAGGCACTGGCAACAAAGTTGCTCAGTGTATGTTGGGCTTAAAGTTTGACAGGTATGACTATGGACATGGCTAAGCCAAAAAAAAGTTAAAATAGTGTAGGGTCTGTAAAGACCCTTCCAAAAATTTTTTTGTAAAGATAATACACATCTCACTAGAAGAAGTAGCAATGAAGACATTTCATGAGGTTTTATACTCAGATAATTGTAAAAGTCTCTCGTGGGTCGGATGCCATTGTGGTTAACACTTCCTGTACCTATATAAACTGTCAACTAACCACACATAAAATAACTAAAACAATCTATACCAAAGAGTGGATAATTATTATACATGTGCAGCGATTTTCCTTAAACTTGCATGATAGGCAAGCAGAAATGTGTCATGCAAATACTCTGTTGTGGTCAGAAATTAAATAGATGCACCTACTTAATACTGACCACAACAGAGAATGTGGATAACACATTTCTCCTGTGCATGTATTTTTAATACAAATCCAATACCTTCCATCAGTGAGGAAATAAACAGCCTCAGCTCCACTGATACTCAGTGCTTCCTGTAGAGCCTCCAGGGTATTAGTACTACCTGACACGCCCATCCCATCTATCCACTCTCGTGCTGCCGATATATTTTGGGGTGTGGTCGGGACAAGGTGGTCCCTCCACTTGATGACATCCGTGCTGAACTGGATAAGATTGAAAGATGTTTTGTGTAGGATCTGCTCTCGTAGCAGCTGGCGGAGTTTTCTTTTAATGAGACTGAAACGACCTTCAAGAGAACTAGAAGTATCAACAACTACAACAATCTGAGGAGAGAAGGAGACATAAAAAGTGAGTAAGATAAAAATTAATTAATTAATAAATAAATAAAAAATGCTATAACACAAGACATTAAGTGCTGGAGGGAGTCTATTACTCCTATTATTAATTCATTAAAAGTTACTTTATTTTCAAGGACAGTTCCAAATAGCTCCCTGCTGTCTTTCTTCAACCAATCGCTCCTATACAAAAAAATAACAATTACTATAACACTTTACAGTATACAAGAATGCTCCACTACCTTTCTTCATATTTCTTTACATAGTACATCACTTTACTGTAATAGTTTTGATAGGTCCTCTCATCTAAATGGACATGAACCACATTACCATTCCTCCACCTAAAACACCATACAGTCTTATGTACACCCGTATGCATACAATTACTTTAAATGTACAAAGTCTTTACAATACTGAGCTCCAACTAGCTTGCTTTGCTCTACCTACAAAAAATTAATTTGTATAATAATAATAATTATTATTATTATTATTTTATTATTATCATTATTATTATTATTTACCATTTGCACATC
>NW_003555814.1:0-1454 GCF_000090795.2 Amphimedon queenslandica | reverse complement strand
TCACACTTCATGCTAATTTTTCATGTATTATTATTATTACTTTTTATCTGTAGCTCTTGTCAAGCATTGAGAAGATTTGGAAGGTGAAGATGAAGAGTGGAAAGAGAGAGCTGGTATTAACAAAAAAGACTTCGTTCATTGTTATTGGGCCTATGGAGAAAGAAGAAGAAGGAGTGACAAGTAAATTAAGATGTGTTTAAAGATTGAATTTTAAATATTGTGTATCTAGTGACTCACTTTCTGAAGCGCATACAGGATAACTTTGAGAATGGTTGTATATTGTGTACAATGACTCCTTTAAGAATATCAGGAAAGAAAATGACACACAGAGACTTTATTAAATGGTCGCCTCCAGAAAAGTAAGCAGAAGGAAATAATGTAGATTTAGTCTAGAAAATTTATAAATCACAGGCTATATTATGTATGGTCGTTCTCGAAAAACTTGCATGTCAGCAATTTGCAAAGAAAATAGAAGCATGCAGACTAAAGCACAGTGGTGGATTTACCACTGTGGACCACAGTGGTGGATATCCGTCAAGCCACATTAACAATTTGTGATGAAGCCAAAAATTGTAAAATCACAACAAATGGCTGACTCGCAACCACAAAGCATGTTAAGTGAGCTTAAAAGCATGCTTCATAAGCAAGCTGACAAACCTTGTTAAAATTTGTAAAAAATCTAGTTTTGATGAACATGTATTATGTATCAGAAAATTATAAAAATAAAGTATTATCTCCTTCTCAATTTTGGCAAAATTTAGCCCCGAGACCCCAATTTTAGAGCAGCTTTAAAATTTTTTTAAATCCAAATTTGATCATAAGGACATGTATGTGTATTGGAAAAAGCTATAAAATTGAAGAATTCTCTCTTTCTGAATTTTGACAAAATTTGGCGGGAGACCATGTACTGTAGTACAGGGACTTTGATTGGATTTTGAGGCAACTTTAAAAATTTGTAAAAAATTCAAATTTTTCATTGGAACCAGCTCAAACATTCAACAACATGTATGCATTAATAAAATTTTATTTTTGACAAAATTTGAAAAGATACTAGATTACCAGTGTGGAATTTTTTGTAAATTTTTGAGCAACTTAAAAAATTTTTTGACAAGAAGCTGAGCACTATGCCAAAATCTTGTGATAAACCCTGTTCACAATGTATTAAGTTTATTAAAGCAGAAAGTGCAATATAGACTGATCCTCAACTATTGCTCTTTATCATACTTCTTGTCTTAACCAAATGCCTTACCTTACATAAATTGTGCATTGTGAACCAGCCTCTAATAGTCCATGCTTTAATTCTATCAAAAATTGGCTCCAAATTAATATGCCCAATTTTATTTACTTTTCAAAATATATATAGATGCCCTTATGTTATGCATAAGGTACATGTACATGAAAGTTTAGGCTGAATCTGAATAATTTTGTTATTAAGGTATGGGCATTTCAAAGTA
>NW_003555813.1:0-1454 GCF_000090795.2 Amphimedon queenslandica | reverse complement strand
ATTGGCAATAGTTAGCCAACTACACTTACAGTCTGGTCATAAGAGACTTGCTTTTCAGTGATATACCTCACGGTTTTTTATAAGACTGAACAGTACATGCATGATCTGGGCCAAACTAAATGTGAGAGAAAACAGTTAAGTAACCTAGATGGCCTGGTATTAACATTACTGCATACTTTAGTCCTATAGATATTGTATGCTTTTCTCTTATTTTGCTTAGCTTCAGCAAATGCTCCAATGTGAGTCAATGAGTTGGCAAGAAGATGATGACTAGAGAAGAGAGGGAGGGAAGTAGAGAAAGAGGGATGGAGAGAGAGGGAAAGAGAGAGGGGGAAGGGAAGGAGGAGGCAAAACAAGGAGAAAAGGATAAGATAAGATGTACATGTACATGTATCTTATCATTACTAACATTGTGGCTACAGTAATTGATTGACTTCCATGAAACCTAATGAACAGATACAAGAACAAACATAGCCAGCCTTAATTCTCTTGAATTGTATATACTAGCTCACTTGTTTTGTAATCTAACCAGATATGCCTGACTTTCATCATAATGACCAGCATTACTCAGTAGTAAACAAATGTAAAACTACTCAATGAAATTAAAATAAATAATAACAGTTATGATACAAAATTTACAATACTTTTAAACAATACATGTACATGTGTATGATGAAACGAGAACTTGATAAAACAATACTTACATCATCATTAGACATTTAAGGATGATCCTCACCATGTCTTAACATTATTAGATACCTAACTCTATACAGTAATCTCAACGCCACAACATTCCTCTAAGCCCCACACCAATACTAAGCCAAATGGAACTATATAAAGAAAAAAATCAGTGGTGGGCTTAGTCGTTGAAATTATCATGATCATGGTTTCCCACAGGATATTGACATAATGCTCTCAGTGAATTTTTAAAGTTGTTCGAAATGTTGATAAAATATATCACAATGTATTTTCCCAAAATTTAATCAAACATTGCAAAGGTAAAATTTTTATCAAACTTTGTGATACATATAGAAGTTCTAATACTGTGTAAAAATTTTAAGCAGACTCTAATCAAAATTTGGATTTTTATAAATTTTAAAACTTGCTTTAAAATTGGATCAAAGACATGGTACATGGTATTTGGCCAGAATTTGCCAAGAACAACTTAGGAGAAAATTCTCTGTGTTTATAATTTTCTGATCACATGTCCATATGTTGTACAGAAAGTTGAAGCTCATTCTGATCAAAATCAGATTTTCATTAATTTTAAATTTTGCTAAAAAAGGGGCCAATACCAAAGAATTTGGTTTTTGACCAAATTTTGCCAAAAATTGCTCAAAGAGACATGTTTCTGATACATATACATGTCCTAATGATGTATCAAAGTTTGAGCTCATTCTGATCAAATTTGGATTTTTTATGAATTTCAAGGCTTGTCAGCTCATACAGCATGC
>NW_003555812.1:0-1454 GCF_000090795.2 Amphimedon queenslandica | reverse complement strand
AGTGTGCACAGTAGTATTGGTGATGATTGCCTTTACTGGCTCATTAGTTGGAGTTACTGGATCAGTATGCTGAGGTAGATTACAAGCAGATGGGGCACTAGGAGTACTTCCATTACTGTTCATGTATGTAGCAGAGTACCTGCCTAGAATATTAATAGGATATTACTAATCTCTAATAATTATTACTGAATACTAACCCTTGTGTTCATGCTAGTATTTCCAAAGAAATGGTATGTTAAGCAACCCAATTGGGATCGCACCATGATACTCTGTTCTTCTAAAATTTCCATTCTTCTAATTAGAGACAGTATATAACCTCTAAACAAAACAACATTAATTGTTTGTGATAATCAAGTAATATGTTATTAATGTTACTAAATTTGTACAGGTACTTGTAAAACAATTCACCTGTTTCAGTACTACATGCAGCTTGAGTTTTAAGCTCCACCAGTGCAAGTGGTGGTGGAAGTGGTGGAGGGCTATGACAAAGAATTCTTTCACTGGAATCTGCCTCTTTTCTCTCTGAAGGTTTTCTTGCTTCTAATAATAACAAGTAAAACAATAGCAATAATTATTATTATATTTAATCTTACTGATACTCATATGCTTAGAAGGATCTCCAGTGTTGAAGCTTGTTGCTTCATTATTTGCAGCAGATTCATTATTTGTAGCACAACCAACAGCAACAATATTAACTGTGCATTTCTGTTTTAAGTTTTTATAATAAATTACCTTTTTAATGCATTATGTACCTTCACCTTCCTTTCCTTTTTCTATTTTAGGTTTCTTTATTCGGTGGTACCTACATGTTGATGTGAATTTACATGTAGGGTTAGTAATACTATATACCATCTCACTTTTCTTAGCTTTCCTTTTTATTGTGCCACGCTTTGTAGTCTGACTCATTCTTCATACTCTCAGCTGACTGTTTCTCCATATTCTTGGCTGACTCTTTCTCCATATTCTCCGCTGACTCATTCTCAATCTTCTCAATAATATCACCTGCTGCATTACTTACATCTTTCTTATCTCCTAGAAAATTATATGTGCAGCTATTGACTAAAAATTAAAGTACAGTGTTACCAAAGGTGACTATTGTGCCATCATGAAAGTCCTTTCCATCCCTTACTCTGCAGGAGGTACCAGCTTCCAGCTGCTCAACTTCTACACAGTTTGCTTTCACAATAGAATAAGTATCGTCTTGCTTAAAGTATTTCAAAAAGTAAGAAGCTACATTTAAAATAGTAACAAGACTCCTAAACATGTCTTTAACTTACGATTTGTCTTCTTCTGGGTGTCTTTTATCAGCTTTCTAAGACTCATTTCTACTCGTTTCCACTGAGTCGTAACCGGGCTGGTGAAAATTAATGCGCATGCGCAGTATTGAGTAGCGCATGCGCAGCACATCAGTAGAGTAGAGTAGCACAGGAGTAAAGAAAGCAAAGCTGCTCGTA
>NW_003555811.1:0-1454 GCF_000090795.2 Amphimedon queenslandica | reverse complement strand
TTTTGGTAAATGTGGTGGTATGTGTGTGATGTTTGAGAGTACCGTTGTATGTGTGTACTGTAATACCATTGTGTGATTGTGTTGTATGTACCATTGTAATAAAGATGAGTGTTTGGTTACATGTACATGTACATATCTTCTCCTACAGTCCTAGACTTCATATAATCCTTATAGTTCATTAATCTGTTTTATTTCTCTCTTTCTTTTTTGTGTATTTTTGTTCTTTCTGAGTTATGTCCGTTTCATTTTTATCAGCTAAAATTAAACTCTCATTTGGTCTTATTTGATGCAAGTAATTATTATGAAATTGGAGCTTTATGTGTTATTCTTTTTCAAAAGCTAGAATGATAAACCAAAGTAGAAGAATGTAAAACATTGAAGGGCTCAGCCCCTGAGCCACTCTATTGTTGTGCTTTATGACCCATCTTACTGCTAGTGAAGTATTTGGACTCAGTTTAGTCTAATCTTGCTGAGCATTTGCTGCAAATAAGCCCAGACTTGCTGATAGCCGCCATTTTAATTCATTGTGACCACACCCACTTTTAATGAAGATTAGGCTACTTAACTTTAGTATTAGTTGGACGACCCTATCCCAGTACAGACAACATCTTTCTCGTCTTAGTGGGCTTTGCTCAAATACGGTAAAAGTAATGTTAATTTTTAAAACCTCAAAGCAAAGTCTTAGGTCTTCCTAAAATCGTGTGCACTGTTACATCTATTATTAATATTTTTATGACAAAAAATTGTTTTCTTAATACTATGCAATTATTAATTCATGTTATATTTAATTTTTAATGTAAATTGCTGTGATAAATCAGATCCGTATTGCGTAGTCATTCTCTGACTGAAAGTGTATACTTGTGAAACAATACACGTTTTATGCAGTCACCACTTCTTTTGCATGAGTTAATTAATGTGTTCAGGCATACATGTACAAGTAGGGCCACTACTGTAGTTAGAGAGTACTCAACGTAAAAATTTGTACTCTTTAATATTTTGTGGCTTTGTTCTAATACATTCATGTAATTTTCATTTTTGAAAATTAGTTTACAATTTGCATAGTTTTAGTTCTTGAGCTTTCTGAGACCTTTTGTCAATGACTGCACCAAGATATAGTATATAGTTTATTAGGTTAATTGTAAATTCACTACATTACATAATTAAAAAACGACATTTAGTAACTCTTATAAGACAGTACAACATATTCTTTGATCAAATTAATATTAATAGTGCTTAAATTGGGTTTATTTTTGTTCTTTTAATTCACAGATTTATCTCAACTATCTGGCAATACGAACTACAAATTTTGTTATTTTAATAGTAACATCCACATGGTCATAAATAATTGGCTATTGTCTTTACTGCTTTAGGTTTGCGTTTTGTTACTTTTTTAGCAGCAAAAATTACTTTTTTAGCATACTTTTTTAGCAGCAGTGAGTGGACAGGGCCGTCCG
>NW_003555810.1:0-1454 GCF_000090795.2 Amphimedon queenslandica | reverse complement strand
CATCGCCATTGACATTGCACTAATAATGCGCTTCTAATTAACGCGCACCCCCTCGGCCGTATGTTCTAATTATTCATCTTTGAATAATGAATATGTGCCATTAAAAGTCCTTGAATAGCGTATGTATTGTACATGAAATATTTCATACTTTTTGAAATTGTTCAAACATTTTCACTGACTCCGGATCACCTTTCACTGGTGGTACAGGCTATTAATAAAATAATAATAAAATAATAATAATAAATAATAATTAACAATAATAATAATAATAAATAATAATAGTTATCTTACAGTGAGTTTCCCCCGGTAGTTGCTCCTGCTATAAGTGTCAGAGTAAGAGGAATGAGTTGGTTTGGGTCTGGACTGATGGTGGGCTGGGAGTGACACTGGATAGTTATTGTTAGCTTGCTCAATGTGGAGGTACTGGCGCTGTATGTCAAACCGAAGACGGTTTTCATCCAGTGAAGTATACCTAAGGAGGAGGAGAGGGAGTGTAAAGTACATCTAATAGAGGGAAGGAGGGAGTGTCTAATGAAGGGAAGGAGGGAGTGTCTAATGGAGGGAAGGAGGGAGTGTAAAGTATATCTAATGGAGGGAAGGAGGGAGTGTCTAATAGAGGGAAGGAGGGGAGGGTTCATTAACAGATAAAGGACCAATCAAACTAAGAATGGGACACTTAAGGAGGCCATAGGCTAAATACGAGTGACCAAAAGTCTCCTAAACTCCCTCTAGATATGACAGTGTACATGTATATATTCAAAATGGCGGGTTTACCCTGTAGTCTCGTGATTGTCTATTTCATGTACTTCATGGTCAACGACCACCACCGGACCAGAGGGTTCCTTAACCACAGGGAAGGACGAGAAACCCTCTGGATAGGAGGTCCTCTTGACAGGACTGATGTAAGAGTCCCTGGGAGGGTAGCCATGTTGAAATCCTTCCTCCACGGATGGACTGGTTGGTTCATAAGGCTCTGACAGCTAAAGGTATGTAAAACAGGGATCAGTATACAGGGATATACAGGGGTACACAGGGATATACAGGAATATACAGGGATATAAGTAGTGCAGAGCTGTTTACTTGTGATTGCACAGTAGTCCCATTCCCAGTGTCATCATTATTAGCATCACTAGCTGGATCTGATGTTGAACCAGTTGTTGACATGGCGGCCATTTTAGACTTAACATAAGACATATCAGACTGGGTCCTTTGCAGTGCCAGTGGAGGAGAAGGAGGAGGAACTTCAGTTACTTCTGATTCATCCTCATCTTCTTCATCTTCATCATCATCATCATCTTCATTATCTACACATGTACATTACGACAACAGGAGACACAGGTGTATGTGTGTGCATTAATTAGAAATAATTATACTGACCACTGTCCTCTTGGACTGTTAATGGCTCACCAAAAGTGAAATGCTACAGAGAAAGTGACATTGTCATGAAGCAGCCA
>NW_003555809.1:0-1455 GCF_000090795.2 Amphimedon queenslandica | reverse complement strand
ACCAATCCCGGTGCACTGCATGTACAGTAGCCCATAAATACAAGTACTATGATTATTGCTAATGATACCATATAAGTAACGCATGGACAATTTGACCTATGTACAGGATAGTATTTCGTAATCCATGCACTAGTATAATGTAAGCAATGTACACATAAACAACAGTACAACACAACAGCACCTAATTCAAGACATGATTTATCCTTTTCTGCTTGCTCAAGGAGAGTGGTAGCATCATCAAGTTGCTGACTAAGTGTTGCCTTTTCTTGAAGAAGCTGTTGCTGCTCTTTGTCTCGATCTTGCTGTATCTGCTCCTTCTCTTTTATTTCTCTTTGAAGCTGTTCCTCATAGAATTCTCTCTCTCTTTCTTGTAGGTGCCCTCTGAGTAATTGAACCTCTTTGCTTAATCCTAAATTCTCCCAATCACTCAGTATCCTTCTTCTTAGTTGATCTTGAAACTGGTCCAGAGGTATTACACTAGTAGACCAATCATTATCACTAGTATATCCTATACAGTAACAAAATAGTGGAGAATAAGAAATACACAAGATTAATTACAGTTAGTTACTATGGTAACTTTATTATTGTTTTATCATTGTATGTGCATGTGTAACCTCTGTATATACACAGTTAACCACATGAATATTTTTCTAGCTCTTATTAAAATCAGTGTTTCTGTATCAGCAGTCATTATATATGTCAAATACTCTCATTAAATATTCATCATAAGAATTACTTACTTTATTTTATTATTAGCATTATTATCAATACAACATTGTATCTACTATACATGTACTTACTACATTCAATAACTGCAGTATCAGTAATGTGGCTTCGCACTCCTCCTCCGAACTCAATTATCCAGTTAGTAGTTGGAGTCACACTCCACATTGAGAGAGAATGTCGCAATCTCTCAGCAACATTGTCTGGCAAATTAATCTATAAAATTAAAATGATTTTGTTGGAAATAATAGTATTATAATGTACACTTGTCAATCTATCCTAATTATTATTGATATTCTATTTTTAGTTTGTGGTGTTCTTATTCATACTTGTGGTTACAGGTATTATATAAGTTGTGATGCATGCACTGTTACAGGTTACTGTTATTGATTTGTTCTGTTTAGTCGTTATTGTTCTCTCTTTGATGCTCTCTCTGCTCTAATGTATTCCTCTCTGCATAAACTTGAGTTTCAATCATATTTATTGTCAACTATAGTCTGTGACTACCTCTGCCAATCCCAATGTCTTAACAATTTTGTGTATGACATATTTTCTTAATTGATTTGGTGTCTGAAAGATAAATTAATATACAGTTTTATAGTCTGAACAGGTGTTTTATGTAACACAAAGATGACATAATAAAATTAATAATTGACAATATATTGATATCTGTGTTAGTGTGTCTTTATTATGTGTATGCGTATGTGTGTACATGCAGACACTTAGTAAGTT
>NW_003555808.1:0-1455 GCF_000090795.2 Amphimedon queenslandica | reverse complement strand
ATAGAGGCCCAACATGTACATGTATGTCTGTCTGTCAGCAGTGAATCAACAGAACAGGTGACTGTATAAAACGTGCATTGTTTCACAAGTATACACTACAAACAATGTTGGCTACACAATTAATCACATTAAAAATTTCATAGATGTACATGTGTATAGCAAATAAATTATATTAATTGCAAATAACAATTTCACTTTTTTGTTATAAAAAAATAATAATAGATTGCACACACTCTTAGGAAAACCTCAGACATTGAGTTGAGGTTGTACAAATTAACATTACAGTCATTTAGTTTATCATTACTAGCTTTCAAATAAGAATAAGACATGAACAAGAAAAACACACAAAAAGACAGAAATAAAACAGAGAGCATTCATGAAGGTGAGAGATAAGGGTCCTGGGTAGACCTTATCTTGCAAAATAAAGGGCAACTATTGCTATAAAACTTTGCAGTTTCATGAGATGGCAAAATACAGTGTACCTAGATAAAACAAGTGCCACAAAATGGGTGGTGCCAATCATTAATAGAACTTTTACTCAGTAAGCTTAAACTTTAAAAGTAACAATTTTCTGAAACACACACACTCTCTTTTGCCCTGATATTATTTTGAGCTATTGGTACTAGCTGCATACCTCATTCTACACAGCTCGAGACATACACTTACTCACTGCTAGCATAAAAGAACTTACTATTACGTGTAGCTGTTTCTCTTCTTACAGCTCTAGTATCATCATCAGTTGCTTCTCCTAGTAACAATAGATACACTTACTGCTAGCATAAAGAACTTACTACTACGTGTAGCTGTTCCTCTTACAGCTCTAGTATCACCATCAGTTACTTCTCCTAGTAACAATAGTAACAATAGATACAGTTGTTGTGAACTCATGACATCACATCTCATGCATATTCATGATATCTCTTAATATATATTGCATGTTGTGTTTTAAAATTGATCAGTGTTTGGGTGTCAAGTCAACTCGAGGTAAATGTGAGCGCTCTATGGCAAGCGCATATCTGCTTCCCTATCACTAGCTGCAACACACATATACTCATACGCTAAATTGGTGACCCGGACGGCCCTGTCCACTCACTGCTGCTAAGAAAGTGTGCTAAAAAAGTAATTTTTGCTGCTAAAAAAGTAATTTTTGCTGCTAAAAAAGTAACAAAACGCAAACCTAAAGCAGTAAAGACAATAGCCAATTATTTATGACCATATGGATGTTACTATAAAAATAAAAAAATTTGTAGTTCGTATTGCCAGATAGTTGAGATAAATCTGTGAATTAAAAGAACAAAAATAAACCCAATTTAAGCACTATTAATATTAATTTGATCAAAGAATATGTTGTAATGTCTTACAAGAGTTACTAAATGTAATATTTTAATTATGTAATGTAGTAAATTTACAATTAACCCTAATAACTATATACTATATCTTGGTATAGTCATTGAC
>NW_003555807.1:0-1455 GCF_000090795.2 Amphimedon queenslandica | reverse complement strand
ATATGCTACTACATTGCTCAATACCAGTTAACTCCACTGGATTATCATCATGCAGCAGTAACAAATGTACTAGTGCATTGAGGACCTTTAGCAGTGCAGTAGGTTGCTGTACTGAGCCATTCCTTGGATCTGGTGTACGTTCATGTGGAGTGAGTGTCCCTCGTGCTTGTGCTGGAGTAATAAGTACTATACCATCAAGTACTATACCATCAAGTACTATACCATCAAGTACTACAGTATCAAGTACTACAGAATCAAGTGCTACAGGAATAATTGCTACACCTATTGTTGCAGTATCTTTGATGATACTTGCATTGGCTGGAGTCTTCCTCTAATAAACTGTGTTTGAACAAGTAGAGACAGTACATGTATCAGATACATGTACATGTAGTAGAGAACACTAGCAGTAGATATTAGCATTCAGTTGTGTGCATTGATATAGTTTTTTGCTTTAAAAAATACTAATTTCTGTAAATCAAGCATGGAATACATGAATTAAATTTCCATTTCGCAGGTGGGGCTGATGTGGCAGCGCTAGTGACAGGCATGCTGTTTAATTTAGGAAAAGTATCAATCATTATAATAACTAGACAAATGTAGAACATTAAGGGGTGAGCCTAAGCTAGCAAAGCAATTATATGGCACTGGATCTATCCATCTATAATCTACTCCCGATGATTTCAAAGCATGCATTATGATTTAGGCATAGCAAGCATGATTTACATGATGAAAGTTTAATGCTGCTGATAAAATCACTTTATATCATTTATTTTATTTAACTTTTAGTCTTCTAGTTTCACATACACATTTCTTGCCTATAAATGTCTGTAAAGATGCTTTACTTAGCTTTAGATATAATATTATCCAATATTAAGATGACTGAGAAGTAGTCTCGCCCCGCCCCTTCGCTACCTACGGAGGAAGGGTCTGGAGACACTGCTAGTCTAAACTTGTGCTCATGCAGAGAAATCCACGTCCCAATCAGATTGCTCGAACCACGTGTAGGACAAGAAGTCATGTGACCGAAGAGCTCTGTTTAAGACAAAAGAAGAAGAATGAGGACCAAATAAAGGAAGGAAGGAGCCTGTAACACTCCCTGGACTTCTTTCTCAAAGTTAAAGAGCAGCATTATCATGCTGCTTACTACAACGACGCCATCGCACTTATGACGTAATAGTACTGTCACATGTTTACATTAAACGTCATCAATAAAAAGTAACTATTATGGCGCTCTGTAAAGAGCTACTGCTCTCAAATCTGCAAGAGATGTCCAAGAGGCTTTATCCTTGTCTTTTTTCAGCTGCAAAGCATCTTTTTCAGCTGTTTTGACTGATCTGGTCTCCTCTGTCACATGATGTAGAGCCAACCACGTGGACTTCTTTGCACACATTTTTACCATGAGTGTCTACAGACCCTTCCTCTGTAGGTAGCGAAGGGGCGGGGCGAGACTATAAC
>NW_003555806.1:0-1455 GCF_000090795.2 Amphimedon queenslandica | reverse complement strand
AAAAAGTTAATATACACACAGTCACTAATGGATGCACATCAAAGACACTGAAACTACTTTATCATGGTTTCACATTACAAAGACATTCATGCACAGCAAATATACAATAACTATTTTGAAATAAACAACTTAATTGGTACATGCTGTTATATTTTCAATCTTCATTTATCATGCAGCATGTGAGTAATAATAAAAGCATTCACTACGCTAAGCTGCAAACCAGCATTAGCCAATCGTTGGTAAGAAAAACTTATCATTAGTTCTCAGTAGTGTTCAGAATGGAGGTGTGGCTCTTCAAACTTTTCATGGATATAAAAAGATAGATCTAATAACTTGAATATTATCAGTGAAGACAATATCTTTATACAAGCATGCCTAGAGCATCCACAGTCAAGCAGATCCTTTCCTTAGTCACTTTTGTGATACTTCTATTGTCATTGGGAGCTGCTGGTACTTCTCTTGGTCTCATTCGAGCTAACACTAATGATGGGGTAACATGTGGTTTTTTCATTACTTATGCTCAAGCTATGAACTCAAGTCTGGTGAATTATAATGTACCCACTTGTAAGTTGAGTATAGCAAGTGCTACCATTGCTACAATATGTCTGGCTCTGCTAACTGCCATTGAGCTAATCAGTGTTTTATTTCAAATAAATATCAAAATGTAAGTTCAATATAACTTATTTAATTATTTGTATAATTGTATTCCATTTTAGGTTGATTGCTAAGACTATTCAAGTTGGATTCTTTGTTGGTTCTATTTTGTTCCTATTCATTACCATGATTGTGGTTTCAGCTGGTTGGGGAAAGACCTGTGCTACATACAAAAACATAACAGACTCAGGTGGTACTCCAAGATCAGTCTTTAACATTGACTGCACTGGACCACAATTCACTCACAGTGATTATTATCCACCAAGAGGACCATATCCACCAAATGGAGCAGAAATCATAACTGCTGCTGTGAGTAACAGAATACAAGCTATGACTAATATTTCCCAATAGGTATGTGCTGGTTTTGGTGTTTTTTTAACTAGTGGAGCTTTTTCATTGTTGTTTATGCAACAACTATTTCGTGTGAGGCCTCAGAATCAAAGGTTTCAATCTGATGGTCATGAAATTGCCTTAAAATGAACTGATTAGCTCTAAAACATAACTCTGCAAGCATAATTGTGTTTTTGTTATAGAGTGTAATAGTTATTTCAGTTATTGAAAGTTTTTTTGCATCCTAAAATCAAATACACAGTACATAAAATCTGTCACTTGACGATATATCAATAGTCTTTCTATAGAACAATTAATGCATAATTTGTTTTGTGTATCATTAACACTGTATCATGAGTGTCTGGAGGAGTGTTGTGTGATTGTTAGTTTTACAGTTATTATTGTCATTTGACAAGGTAAAGAAGCATTATCATTGTATCACATTTTTGTAGTAAAAAATAACAAGGCCTA
>NW_003555805.1:0-1455 GCF_000090795.2 Amphimedon queenslandica | reverse complement strand
TCTGTAGCAGATAAACTGATCCAGCAATAGTGTCCGAGATTACATGTTATCCGAACATCCGTTAATTACTCTAATGCTCATGAGCTCGGTCAAGATAAGAGGATTGCCCACTTTAGTTGCACCAATAAACTGGACCAGTTTAGGATGACGTACTCGTGATGCTATACTCATTTCCCTGGAGAAGAGACTTCGATTATAATTTGAGATGATGATAGCATGAAGTGACTTGACAGCTACTCTTAAACCTCTAAAGATACCAACTGTAACCACAGCATAAGATCCTCTTCCTAACTCCTCCTTTGTCAAAGTAACCTCATCTTTATTAATAACCCAGTGATTATCAGTAAGTGCTTGTTGCTGGTACCTACGAATTGTCTCTTGAGACTGAAATAGCTCCCTATCCTTCTCCTGTAGTTCCCTACCCTTCTGTCGTAGTGCCTCCTGATTCTCCTGTAATATTTTTTGATGTTCTTCATCATTCTGCTGTATCAATAGATCCTTCTCCTGTAGTACCACCTGATGCTCTCTATCCTTCTCTTGTAGCTCCCTTTCCTTCTCCTGTAGCTGATGATGATATCTTCTTATTTCTTCATCTTTCTCTGCATCTTCTTTTTCCTTCTGCTCCAACTGTTGATGATAAACTTGTGCTTCTCTCTCCTTCTCTTCAAGACTCTTGATAAGAGCTTGTACAGTTTGCTCAATATTGGCTGCATCTCCTTTTCTTGGTTTCTGGTACTCCTCCAACCATATTCTTCTTCCTAACCAAAGTTGCTGCTGATACTTCTTCTTGTATTCTTCAGTATTCATACCATTGGTATCTAATGTATCACCTACTGTCCACTCTCCTTTACTGTTAGTAACTAAAATACAATATTAATAATAATAATTTTAATTAGAGGATGTGAGTCTAATGCAACATTTAAACGCTCATATTAGAATACCATATAGCGAGAAATTTTGGACGAAGTTAAATTTGGCAAATTGCTAAAATTTGGTGATTGGCAAATTTTAATTTGCAAGTAGTGGCTACGTCCCATTGAGCATGTGTATAATGGCTCAAAATAGCTGTCTACAATTAGTCAGGCCTGCCTAACTAGTCTACAATCACTGGGCTGAAAAGGTAGAATGCAATAGTGGAATAAAATAGTGGAATGGCTGCTGCAAATATTTATTTATGGGCAGTAGCCATAATTTTTAAATACAATTTTATTTTTGTACTTATACACGTGATCTTTATGGTTTACTATGGCAGACAGTGTAAAAGGGACAGCATAAACAAAAGTCCAAGAATTCAAATGCCTATTACCACTTACATTTGTATTGCATTTGTCATAACTGGGAGTAATTTTGTCACCAAGATCTTGTTATTCTACCTGAAGTTGAGCAGAAACTGATTGGCTGTCACAAAATTTTTTTTCAGCAGGTTTTTGTGACATTGATTGTATAATAATTTGG
>NW_003555804.1:0-1455 GCF_000090795.2 Amphimedon queenslandica | reverse complement strand
AGAAGATGCTGCACACAGAAAGCTGTTAAACAAGCAGAATATGTGCATTGTTAGAAAATACAAAACTCCAGAGCAATCACAAGTTAAAAAAGCACTCAATGCTGCTTGTCAGAGGTCCAATAGAAGTAAAACAATTTCTTTAGATGACACTATAGCATCTTTTTAAAAGAAAATTAGATTTGATCCAGACCATGTGTGTATAGTATGCCATCGTATGATGTACTATCATAGTGGGTATCAATTTCGCAAAGACAAATATAGCAAAGCTGACCCTGAAATGCTACATAGAGTTTTTTCAGTCATGTATGTATGTAAAGATGGTACTCAATGGAATTGCTATACTTGTGATCGAGCCTTGAAGGGAGGTAAAATCCCAATAATGGCCAAAATAAATGGATTATTGTTACCAGAAATACCACCCGAACTTAAAAATCTAAATGACATTGAAATTAGGCTTATTAGCTTGAGAATACCATTTATGAAAATGGTATCCTAACCTGCTGGTAAGCAAATGTCGATACACAGACCCACTGTCAATGTTCCTTGTAATGTAATAATATTTGCGATGTGCTACCACGTCTGCCATCTCAGAGTGAAATCATAGCTTTAAAACTTAAAAGAAAGTTGTGTTACAAAGGACATTACATCCATGGGTATGTACGTCCTGATGTAGCGTTAAATGCTTTAAGTTGGCTTAAAGTTCACAACCCACTCTATAAAGATATTGAAATAATTCAAAATTGGGTAGCTGATGCAGCTGTAGATGACAATGTAATATTCTCTAGTCTGTTGCAAGAACCCAGCATTGACAATAACATTGTAGATATTACACATTCACTTGAAATAAATGATAAAGAGGTTCCAATGGAATCCATTAAACTGAATAGCAGAGTACCTGCTGAAAATGTTTCAGTATGTGATAGACTTTCATCTGAAATTAATAACCAAAATGAGGTTGCCATGGAAGTAGACACACCATATAGTAACCTTGCTAGCTTTGTCAGGCAGCATGATTGTTATTTTTGATGTGCCAGGAGATGGTAGTTGCCTTTTTCATGCCATTGCACATCAACTTTCAAGCAATGTATCTGCCTGTGATTTAAGAGCAAGAGTTGTAGCTTACTTGAGAGCCAATCCTATAACTCCTGATGGCAGTCGTCTTTCTGACAATATGTGACCATAATTGACAAAAGGGCCCTTATGGCGGATTCTAAAATTGATCGTTATAATGGAAAATATCAACCTGTGAGTGCTTTGTTGGACAATCATTGTTTCTAAAAGTTTCATGGTAACTTTATGCATCCTGTGGAGTAATTTTATGATGAATGGGGCTCAGGAAGTTGGATTTCTTAGGCTAGAAAGACCAATTTCACTACCCGCCATAAGGTACCTTTTGTCAATTATGGTCACATATTACTAGTGTCTCAGGTAATGCATTGTCATGGGACAACTACT
>NW_003555803.1:0-1455 GCF_000090795.2 Amphimedon queenslandica | reverse complement strand
GAAATGGCAGTGATAAAAGCACAAACATACCGTTTTTGCTGGCCTGTGGGATCAAAGCCGCTGGACCACCTGCACCAAGAATATGCCAATGTAATGCGAAAAGTATATGAGGAGTATGGTGAAAATGACACTGATATCATGGCTCTTTTTGCTGAATCTCTAATGATGCTTGCCCCATGGAACCTTTGGACCAAACCCCCAGATATTAAACCAGCAATTAAAGAAACAGAAGAAATAGTTGCAACACTAGAAAAAGGCCTTAATATTGATCCTGTCCACCCTGGGCTTGCTCATTTCTACATCCATGCAATCGAGCATTCTCCCACTCCTGAAAAGGCACTTCTAACATCTGATCTCCTCCGAAATAGATATCCTGATCAAGGTCACCTATTGCATATGCCCTCTCACATATACATTTGGGTAGGACAATACAAAGAAGCCATTGACGCCAACAAAGCAGCTATAGCTTCTGATAAGGCATATAAGGCAAACCAAGAGGCTGAAATTGAAATGTATGATTTGTATCGAATGCATACTTACCACTTTGCTGTTTGGGCATCTATGTTTGATGGGCAATATACTACTGCTATGGAGTATGCTAGAGAAGTTGAAAAGCAACTTGGAGTGGATGTTGTCACGTCTACACTTAATGGAGTGTCTTTTGGCCCAATTTGGCTAGAAGCATTTGGGTCTCTTCCTTGGCATGTCCTTGTACGTTTTGGAAAATGGCAAGAGATTATCAATAGGCCAATGGATAAAGACAAAGATATTTATGCTGGAACTACAGCTGTTGCCTATTATGCTCGTGCAATAGCTTTTGCTGTTTTGGGTAAAGCAAAGGAAGCAGATGCAGAACGTACAAATTTCTATACAGCTTTAAAGAACAAAGCACTTAAAAATCGTGTTCTCTTCAATAACGTAATGCACAATCCAGTTAGGAAAAATGGTATCCTTGATGTTGCCGAAGCTGTGTTAAATGGTGAAGTAGAGTACCACAAAGGAAACTTTGATGAGGCATTCAAGTGGCTTCACATGGCAGTAGAACGTGATATTAACCTTATTTATGATGAGCCAAGAGGATGGATGACACCAGCAAGACACGTATTGGGTGCTTTACTGCTTGAGCATAAAGAGGCAGCTAAGGCCGAAGAAGTGTATCGTGAAGATTTAAAGCAATACAAGAATAACTTGTGGTCACTCTTGGGCCTGTATCAATCTCTTAAGGAGCAAAAGAAAAATGAAAAGGAAGCCGAAGAGGTCCTTTGTCTATTCAAGAAAGCAAGTGCACGTTGTGATAACTCAGTTAATTTTGGAGCTTCATGCTTGTGTGCTACCAAACTTTGCAATTAGATTTAGGGATTATTGACAATATAATTAGTAGGATTTTGTTGATTTGATTTCATATCCACTAGAGTCTTAAAACTTTATACAATTCTAGTAAATTTATACTTATGT
>NW_003555802.1:0-1456 GCF_000090795.2 Amphimedon queenslandica | reverse complement strand
CTTTGAGCTACTGGAAAGTCATTCAGTTGTTGTGACAGTGATTCCAGAGCATCATAATGCGATATAGTAATCTACAAGTTAAAGGTATGCCAATAATGAAGACAGTGTTTGCTTGCAACACATATTAAACCACCTTTGACATTATTTCTCTAAATTGCTTACTAGCACTGCAGTTAATTTGACCCCAACTTCCATTATGATCACAATACCTTGTAGCTAAAGAGAAAATAATTAGTTAGTTTATCATAAACACTAACCATTAAATGTTCCCTTATGACAAGTACCATTTGCCCTAACTCCAGGTTCAGTGGCTTCCCACTGATCAATTTTTGAACAATATATGTACACAGGAGAAGAGGGAGAGGGATAAGTAAGAGAGGAAACTGTTGGCAAAAATGAAGTTGTAGACATTGATAATACACTAAACATGGGGGCTTGAGTTGCAGATCTAGATTTAGAGGATGATTTTGAAGTACGCATTGGTATTGTAGGTATAGCAGCAGGCATTGACACTGTGCTTATTGAAGATTCAGGTAACGATACTGTATGCATTGACACTGTGCTTATTGAAGATTCAGGGGTAATGATACTGTATGCATTGACACTGTACTAATTGAAGATTCAGGTAATGATACTGTATGCATTGACACTGTACTAATTGAAGATTCAGGTAATGATACTGTATGCATTGACACTGTGCTTATTGAAGATTCAGGTAACGATACTGTATGCATTGACTCTGCACTAATTGAAGATTCAGGTAATGATACTGTATGCATTGACACTGTACTAATTGAAGATGATGCTGCGTACATTGACACTGAAGATTCAGGTAATGATACTGAAGTATTAGGTAGAGATGCATATAGATCTACATTGATAGTAGAGGAATATTCAGTCAAAGATGGTGATATTGAAGTAGCAATCATGCATGTAGGTAGACCTGTATTTACACTGACACTTCTACAACCTTTATTTCCAGTGCCACTATGATCTACTGGATATGATGCTAATTTATTGCCATTCTTTTGAAACTTAACTGAAGTACTTGACGATTGCCATGACATTTTATTGCAAATTATTAATGTTTCCTCTTCTGTATCTGACCTGACAGTCCCATTGATTATTGTCACAGGACAGCATGCACTAGTATCAGTCCAGGTAAACCGTAGGTTTTGATTTTTATCTTTTATGACAAAATCAACAGACTGCTGCTTACTTGCAGCTGAAACTGTAAAATTTAATAGACTCCATATACTAGCTGGTTACATTTTATACACTTACTATTGTAGGAGACTAGGGCTGGCTCTGGTTGTGTATTGTGACTTGAACTTATATTTAACGTCACTATACCTTCAGGATGCGCACAGTTCCCAGTAACATTCATTACAGTCACATTGAAATTAAATTTGAGAACAATATTTTCAAAATAGTCAGATCTAGATCTACTCCTGCT
>NW_003555800.1:0-1456 GCF_000090795.2 Amphimedon queenslandica | reverse complement strand
TGAAGACCACATATGAAGCGATCTCGAAGAGCTTCGTCTAAGTGTTGCTCCTTGAATTGACATCGAGTAGCCAGCCGACGCAGCTCGGCTGCAAAATCAGAGATACTCTCTGTAGGTTTCTGATCTCGTTTGTAGAACACAAACCTCTCTACTATTACCATAGGTTCTGGCTCAAAATAAGTCTGCAGAGCAGTGATGAGCTCGTCCAGTGTCTTCGTACTGGGCTTAGCTGGAGCAAAATGATCACTCAGAAGAGCATAATTCTTACTGCCAATTACAGTCAGGAACACAGGAACTCTCTTGACATCTGCTACCGAATTAGCCTCAAAGTACAACTTTAAACGTTCTGTATAAGTAGAGAATCTCTCGTTCTCAGGCTTAAACTCATTAAACTTTCCAACAAGTGAGCTCATGATCCTGTTCCTCATCGCCAGTTGCAGTAATTCACGAGATTGCGAGTAAATAAGTTATCATTAAAAAAAAACGATCATACACCAAAAGAGATTCTGCCCAGAAACAACTGAAGGGCAATTAAATATAAGAGTTAATAATATTCACAGAGTAATGAATAATGTAAATAACCACAGAATAATATTACAATACTTATCAAACAATATTACAATACATAATCATAATAATAATAATAATACACATAATATCACAATATACCAAACATAGCATCAATGTGGAAGTTACCCGCCTGGCACTTATAAATTCTATTCATAGAATAGATAGTTCTGGTGTTCCTGAGCGTAGTACATCTATTAGACGCAGGTATTAAGGCATGCCGTACCCAAATTTTGTGTGGCAACTTGATAGTAATTATAAATAAATAAAGTGGAAATTTGTAATTCATAGAGCTATTGATGGCCTTTCCCGACTGATTACATTTTTACAATGCTCACATAACAATAGAGTTCAAACAGTTTTGAACTGTTTTGTTACTGCTGTTGAGCAATATGGATTACCACATCATGTTTGAAATCATCATGCTGGTAAGAATTTTGATTTGTGGAGATGCATGATTGCTTCTCACAAAGATGATGTTTCATCAGTCTTTAATGGCAGTTTGGTACATAACGAAAGAGTGGAACTGATGTCTACGTTGCCATTTTTCAATACCTTTAGGTCACTAGAGACTGAAAATATGTTAGATCCATTTGACGACGTTGACATGTATTGCCTTCATAAAATTTCCATACCAAGATGAAATCATTGATTGTGGAGTTCGAAGAAAGCTGGAATCACCATTGCTTTCTTCAGAAGGAAACAAGACTTTATATCTCCAGGATCTAGAACAAATTTATCATGTATACAAGCTCAATTTGAACACATCACTGTTCCTAGGATTTTATTCCAACTGTGTACTCTCATGTTACTGCGGATATCGTTATATTTAACTATTCATTCTCATAGAGTGGCAAAACACTTTATGCTGAGATAGTTCAAATGGTAG
>NW_003555799.1:0-1456 GCF_000090795.2 Amphimedon queenslandica | reverse complement strand
TTGTTACTTCATCCTTCACTTCCTGCAAATACTAAACATTTGTTTCAGTTATCCTTACCAGAAGGCATTGAGCTGTTAGGCAGTCAAGTCCATGCTATTGGGTATCATCGTAAATCAGTTAAAGTGACATCTGGGATATTATCTAAATTAGTCTGTGATCCTGCTTCTTCTATTCCAATTCTCATCAAATCAAATGCTTCCTTACATAATGGAATGAGTGGTGGTCTATTGGTCCATACTGAATCTTCCATTCCAATAGGAATGTTGCAGTTTAACATGAAGTTAGTTTGTTACTGTTAGATCTATGTATGAATGTTTCTTTATTTTAGAGATCATGCTAGCAATGTAGCATTTGTGTCTGCAAACTTTTCTCTTCCTTTATCTTTGATATTGGAACCAATAAAACAGCTACTTTATGATAAAAGTATTGAAATTGTAATGCTCTTTATACTTTTTATTGAGATCTTTCTGTTAGATTTTGAGAGCATGAAAAAGTTAAATCAGAAAATTAATCATGGTGAAAATTTCTTGAGCAAATTATGACACCAAAATGTTTGCATATTTAGTCATAGTGGTAAAGTCCTGCATGAGTATCTTTTTTTAAATTGACTCTGTCCATTTTACTACCTATGTTTTCTGTAAATTTTTAAAAATAATCATACCATAGTTAAGTTGTGTACAGCTCTTTTATTTAATTTATTGTTTGATCCAGGGCTCAGTCATTTTATTTATTCAGCCAATAAAGTTATTTGCCTGCACTTGTTTTTTATGATGCACTCTAATTTCCTGTACTCTAATATCTATGATACAGGACTCAATGAATCACGTGATCCCGTTTCCAATCCCTGTTCCGTGTAGTATATCCCTGATCTATACAACCTTAACAAGAACAATGTAACTCTATTTATACCCCTGCAGTTTGGACCTTAGCTTTTCCCACATTACTACCTGGGGAAGTCAATTTAATAATTTACTTAAAATTATTGACCAACTTTAAATTGCAAAAGAATATCAATGCTGATTCTAGTTTCAATATAGCAAGGCTGCAAAAGTCGTGGCAGTCATTTTGAAGTGGGGTGAATCCTACTTAGTAATGCTACTGCGTTACTAATTTTATTATTGTTAAAATGGCATACCCAGTGTCAGTGGTGATTTTACTCTTGTTGATTGTCAGTAAATGTTATTCAGGTAAAACTATAATTTTTATAATAAAATTCTATTGCCTAACTTTTATAGATAGAATCTTTTTTTGGGATTATGATTTTCGGTATCGTAATAATGGATCATATTTTTGGGATAATAGTATCAATTCAGTAGATAACTCTATATTATGTGTGCTAATTGGTTCTTGTCTAACTACTGGTCATACTGGTCAGTGGGTTAGAGTTGCTGATCCTGATGATCCTGTTGACTGTAACAGTAATAGTGCCAGTGATCCTTTTCGTTGTACTAATGT
>NW_003555798.1:0-1456 GCF_000090795.2 Amphimedon queenslandica | reverse complement strand
ACTCTAGAGGATCCCCAGCTGCTCTCTAAACATCTCAAGGCAGTAAAGCAAGACTTTTCCTAACAGAAGAGAAGCTCTCATAGGTTTAGAGCGTGCGATTGCAAAGATATACATTCTCAAAGACAAAATATAGCACACAGAATGAATGAATGACAGACAGACAAACCGAGTACCTAGTCCTCGCCTACGCAAAGCTGGGCGAGGCCAATATTGCAGACTTGCAGTGATCATCAGTTTTTTATTTCCTTACTCCAGTAATATTTAATTATTACAATGAACATCATTAAGCTATAAATGTGTGAACCTTTTCATATAAATGTTTATTATGATGTTGTAAAAAGCAGAACGAGATTATAGTAGCAATATAGTTTATGTAAGTCTATTGTCACTTATGATGGACTAAAAGCTCAGATCTTCTCCAAAAGGTATTACAGCGGAACTTGTAGGAAAAGAACAATTTCTCTGGTGTGATCCAATTAGTTTATATTAGTCCAGAAGTTCTAATATGTAACCCAATGTTCCGTATCAATCTGTTATCTGTTGTATTCACATTTTCTGGATCCTTGTGTATGCTATCCAAAGTTTTCCTTGACATCCAATACTGTATTGATATTTCAGCAAAACCAGGTGTTGTCAGTTATTTGAAGTTTGCCATAGCTCCTATCATCAAACCCAGTCTTTCTCATTATTTCTCAATGGTTGAGGGAGTGGAATTCAATGAGGTTGAATAGGTTGGATCTATTCATATAATGGATATAACTTATAATCACAAATTCTGTAAAGGATGTAGCCCTGCTCAAAATACATGCATCAAAACCATCAAAGTATGCATCAATTAATGTGCTTCAATTTTTAATACTTAAAAATATTACTTGGAGGTATAATTTATGACTCAATAAAAGGAAAAAGGAGTCTGTAAACGGTTTCTTCAAGAGACAGTAGAATTAGAAAAAGGTGACACACTATTAGTGGTGTATGAAAAAGCAATTGGTCTGTATTATACTAAGATGACAGAGATTAGTGATGCACTTATATGGATATTTTTTCCCTCTTATTTATCATAGTCAAGACTAACCACCCCTCACTAAGCAGCTAGCAGCTTACAGCAAAATTGTTCTACAGTATACTGAGGCTAGGATGATGAAAATATAATACTTACTTCCATCAGCAGCTACAGGCCTAGAGCAGACCCAGGTAGAACCTTCTATCCTGGCGACTTATGTACATTAAGCTTCTGTCTCTCAGGATGCATCATGTTTTTCCCTTCTGAGTATCTGATCACAATACAGGGGAGTGTGCCTTATCCACATGGGACAGGAAGGCTTTCTCCTCTACCCTTACATGTTCAAGTCAAGGAAAGTTCACCCCTACCTCCATAAAGGTATAAAGCATACCAATGGCTATTGCAAACATGTAAAATGCAAATATTCCAATATTTACAATGTCTGCTCAAGCA